>NC_137957.1:14450676-14535676 GCF_963924665.1 Micromys minutus | reverse complement strand
AGGAAACAGCCCTGTGAAGAGTCTCAGACATTTGCACAGGGAACCAGCCTGTTTGAATGACAGTTGTGTGAAGCATGCTGTCTGGTGACGGAGCTAACACGATGGGAAACTCACACGCCTCTTCGGATGGGAGCGGGCAGTGGGACAAGTGGCCACTTTGGTGATGAAATGCTTAGATTTGTTTTGTGATATCCCATTGTTTTCATCACGGCGCTTGCACTGAGAAGACTCCAGGTCCTAAGATGCTGCTTCAGAAGTGGCAGGGATGACGGTGTTGAGTCCTTTGGTCGTCTAAAGCTGCTAGCTTTGTTACGGTTGGGGAAAAAAAAAGTGAGAAGAATTGAGTGATCCATGGTATATGAGCGTTAGACGACGTGCCTGCCATTTTTAAAGTTAATTGCCAACACCGCAGTATTAATCTTTCCTTTTGTCGTTCCTCATAAAGACATTGCTCGTTTTTATGACGAAATCGTGAATCATTTCCAGGAAATGCACATCCCAGGAAAGAAATGAGCACTTTGCCGCAGAAACACACGCCACTTAGTCGGGAGAATTAATGGGCACAGCCCTCCGATGACAAACCTTGCTGCTGTATTAAATGCTTGTTATATTTAATAGTTTGCCATGTGCGATATGATTCCTTTTAATCCTTTAATGATTTCCAGTTAAAACAATGACAGCAGTAACAAACATGTCGCAGCATGGAAAGATGTGTCATTGTGTCACCCGGCTTGACAGAGTGCGCTGGGAAATTATTTTACATGATTTCTTTTCTCAAGCCGTATCAATCTTGTTCTTAAGACTCTTTAGGGTTTTACTCCCGTGTCTCGTTCACTATTCACTGGGATGCTTCAATCCAAACCAGGAAGGATTGTTCCTTACGGTCTACCACTAACATGCCCTCTCCTGTGTCACCATTCATGATTCCCACTCAGAAGCAATCAGCAACAAGTCACTTGATTGATAATTTAGTGGACCATCTCCTCCACAATCTTGGCACCTTGTGTCTCAGTCACTGTACCTTTTCCCTAACGCTCACAAATACATGAAGCTTTGAGCCCTCCTGTTTCTCCTTTATTCTTTATATTGCTCTGTAGCTTGTTTTAAACCTACTCTTTAAAAGAACGGAACAGCTCATTGAAATACCTGTCTTCTTTCGCCCAAACCATCTTCCCTTCCCATTTCTTTGCCTCTCAGATCTTACCTTTGGAATGACCCCACCCCCCTGCTTTACCCTGGATGCCTGCTTGTGTTCCTGGCAAGAGCCCACTAACCTTTATCTTCATTCTCCTGCGGTACTAACACTCTTTCATCTGCTTGTCTGAAATACTGCGGTTTTTCTCTTCATTGCTCTTCCCCCTGATTATTCTTAGTGTCCATGGGGCCATTTCCTTCAGTCTTTCTCTTCCTGTTACACATGTTTACTGTTCATTGTTGGATCTAGATGACAGGTGAGGACTGATGTGCCTATTGGCAGTCTTCCTGTTATTAAAAAAAAAGTCTCCATATACATTTTAGCTTCTGATCCTTACAACTCTGAGGGATACCCGAGACTGGTGTCCCTCTTTCTCGAGAAGGAAGTGACATTCAGAACATGCACACTCATCCTAAAGCTTTCCCTAATGTAGGAGTCCACTCATCAACTCTTCTCCCTTTATGACCTCTCTCTGGAAGGATTGCAAACCATTACAGGTCTTCGCCAGGCTAGAAACTGGATGGAAATTAACCACACCCTTCATTGTGCCTTTGCAGATGAGAGTCCCTACACTAAATCTGCCAGCCAGACAAAGCCGCCCGATGGAGCATTGGCTGTGAGGAGACAGAGCATCCCAGGTTAGACCAGACTGTTGGCTATTTCAGCTGTTTTGCTTATTTTTAAATCCTGTTATTTGGTGGGTCTTCAATGATTCCATCCTGGTACCTATGTGATTCATAGAGTATGAACTGCACACCACACAACTTGTACAACCAATAATCAAAAACTAGGTCAGGCAACCTTGCTGACCTATGAGGATTCATCTTGCAAGCTGCCACCGCTGCCACCACAAAACCCTTTGCAAAGTGACTAGAATTGATATCAACTGTCTTTTACGTGTCTTGCATCTGGTTTTAGCAGGATGATGTTCATGGATGTGTCCATGGTGTGTGTGGAGGAAAAAGTCTCCCTGTCTTCTCCCTTCTTCCAACCTCATTTTGCTTCTGTTGGATGACTCTTCCAAACCTCTGGGGCTTGGTTATCTTGGGAAGATGTGATGTAGGTTCTTGTCGGACAATGAATGACACTTTTGTACACAAACCATTTGTGAGACACAGATGAAAAATTCTCTACCTCAAAACCAGTATTTTTGAAGCTTCAGTTTTTGAGAAATAAAAGCATAAAAGGATGTACACTGTCAAATTAAAGAGGGAAGGAAATCCAAAATATATTCTCAACTTGGTAATTAGAAAACGGTTTATGAAAGCACCTGTACTTAAGAGCTGGGTGAAAGTCTCTTCATTCATAGGCTTTAAAGATTCATTTCAATCCCGTTTATATATGTCACTAAGCTAAGCTATGCTGTGGGACTTTAAAGTGCTTTCAGTTCTTAGACAATGGCAAGGTGGTGCTTCCTATTAATCTGAAGCGATTGGCCAATCTATTGGTGAAGGGGGGGGGTTGCACTGGAATAAGAACAGGGTGAGGCTCGTCTTCTCCCCTCTTTGTGGGAGACTTTGCTCATGGTTCCTATCTGGTCTTCTAAGAGTTGCCTGTGATTATGTTTATTCTTCTTTGAAGCTTTAGCGCTATTAAGAATGTTCCTAGCTTGGAAGGTGACGTGCGTACACTGTATCTCCTTATTCTGCTACACTGATGGTTCTGAAGTAGTTTCAATTCTGCAATTGGTTGGCATTGCCCAGTGCCAAGATGTCTGCTCCAGTCTGTGAAACTTCATTCTTAGTGCTGGTCACATTTAGAAAAGCTGGAGCAGCCATGTCCGAGCTGTGTTCACGACCATAGAAAGTACTGTATTTGAAGCTCAATGATGTTAGCTCTGGATCACCCTCTTCATGACTTCTAAATCTCTGTTGGTCCCTGACATGTCGCTGCTAGAACGAGACAAGAGAAGAGACTTCCCACTCTTTTCCTGCTAGGGAAGGACACTGTAACCTTACGTTTGATAAGAATGTGAGGTATTTGGCTTTTCTGTACCTGGATTCC
Organism: Micromys minutus; assembly: GCF_963924665.1. Classification (NCBI taxonomy): domain Eukaryota; kingdom Metazoa; phylum Chordata; class Mammalia; order Rodentia; family Muridae; genus Micromys; species Micromys minutus. The sequence continues at coordinate 14,532,477 of NC_137957.1, read as the reverse complement.
TGATTTGTCATGGGCTTGAACCCAATGGAACCAAGTGCCCAGACTGGGACCTTGGAAGCCACAAGACAAAATGTAATCATCTGCTCTCATGCAGTTATTGCATGCATGTGGTCACAGTGACAAAACCCCATGGGCTGTTGTCTATGTTTCCTTCCATGGGTTTTTCTAATGTTGTATACTAAATTGCAGCTTACTTGAAGGGACAGAGACATTTTCTCTAAGTCGCTGAACCGTGTTTTTTAAATTACTCATTGGATCAGCAGATTGATAAATCGTATTTCCAATAAACTCTTATTTCCTATCACACAAGTGATCATTACAGAATGTCTGCTCTTCCAGATGTGTGTGATTTAAGAGTCACTGAAATTACAAATTTTTCAAATGACTTTATTGTTATTTTTATGGAAGTTGACCATGAAGAAACCTCTTTTTTGCTCATCCCTCATAGATCAAGGGCCAGAGGGAATGGGTCTTCAAAATCTTTTCCATTCTTAAAACAATCCAAGAGAAGAAAGATCAGCCAGTGGACAGAGAATCTAAATGGCTAACCGTCCCTTACTGCTTGCTTACACAGAAAACAACTTTTTCCTAAACTCCTGACTAAGCACTCTGAGAACTCCAAGACTGTTTTGCTCCTTCACCTTAAAGTACCTGTAAACCCTTGTTTGGGACTAAGATGGGCACAGCCTCAGAACCTTAGCAAGAAGTCACTTAGATCAGAGAAGCATAACTCAGCATCAAGGAATCTTGACGATTCTGCCACGTCTGTCTGCTCTTGGATAGTCCCAGACAGAAAAGAGACAGGGAAGAGGCCCAGTAAACATGAGCTCATGATTTGCCAAAGCTTCTGTTGAAAAGTCCAGAGTGGTCCATAGAGCAAGTTGGATTCAGCTTTGCAGCTTTGCCCACTCAGTCTATCCATGCTCACCTTCCAACCCCACTTCTCTCCGGGTTTCATTACCACCCTCTGAGCAGCGTAGGTATGTTTAGGGAACACTACCTCCTTAAGAAGACAGTCTTGGCTTGTCAACCACCTCCTGGCCTTTGTGAATTGATGCCTCCCAAGGTAGGTGCTGTCCCAGAGCCATTTACCCTCACTGGCTCCTTCAGAGTAGGAGGCTGAAGCCTTCAAAGAGTAGGCATGTCCCGTGTCAGCCTACAAAGCTATATACACCCAGTGATCTAAGAATAAGCACTGAATTTAACTATTCCTGTTATGATTCTTTGATGGGTAGGAGAGGATACGGTCAGAATGAACATCTTAAGATTGTCTGTAAATGTTTTATGGCAATTGAAGCAGGTGCTTACCCAGTGTACAGGTAAGATTCTGTCATGTGGGCTGCACTATACTTACGGCCTAGCAGATAGAACCCCTTTGTACCCAAAGGATTACTTTGAATGTTAACAGAAATAGAATTTTTCATTTACTTCAAAACCCAGTATCTCCACATGAACTCAAAATTAGTATAGTAATTACTTTATAATCACAAGTCATAAGGATCTTTCATTGAAGCCTTTCATCTCCCTTCTTTGGCTCCCAAAAAAAAGATGGCACTGTATGAAGAATCTTTCAGGAGCAAAATGCATTTGCTTTGGATGAAAGGAAATGCATTATTAATATTATTTGTGTACTTCTCATTTTAATAGTGCCTATTATGTCATAAAATATAAAAGTAAAAGTTTTTTTTTTTAAAGACTTTCAGAAGCTTTTGTAAATTTTCAGTGAAGGTAATAAAAGGTGACATGTCTGGCCCTGGGACACTGAAGGACTACACATAAAGATAACCTTCTGAAAAAATAATCGTAATAAACAAGGAGGTAAAATTTGAATCTTATTTCAAGGATAAAATAAGTTCCAGATCTAGCTTTGTAAGAAAGCTTTAGATCTGAGGCCCCTAGGTTGGCAGACTATTGGTGAAGTGACTTATGCTAATTAAAGGGTTGTGCAAATTACTATTGAAAATCTGTTCACCCTTTCAATTTGACAGATTTTGAAATAGTTTATGGTTTCTCCCAAAGACAAATATTTTTAACCAAATCTGTCTAATGTGTGTAAAGGAAGAGATGGGACATTGCATTAGACCCCAAATCCTGCAGTTACTGCCCATGTTGACTTGGCTTGCCTCCCCTTCCACACAGGGAGTCTTTCCTTGTTTATTCATCATAAAGAACCCTGTTCTCTACTCACAAATGTGGAAAGCTACAAAATACCATCTCTGTCATCATTCAGAAACTTTGGGACACTCAGGAAAACTATCTTAAATCTACATGCAAATTTAGGTCACAAAAAGTTGTGGAGGGTAGTTTTTTTTTTTTTTTCCATTTGTGGACTATTAGGAAAGACATTAATTGTTATGTTCATAAATGATTGAGTTTCAATCTTTCTTTGTTGTCCCATTTAGGGGTTTGGGCTAGACATGTACATATGAGACTGGGCGCCGAAAATTTGTCTCCATCCAACAAGATTACTCAGTAGAGCTATTAGGATACAACCAGGTCGGGTTCACATCTCCATTCCCAGACCATTCCCAGGAGGAAAAATTGTCATGTCTTTGACATCATGGGAAGCTGGCAACCTTTGGTCCCAGAGAGAGGACAAGTTTGAAGGTCTTTATTAAGTCTCTACTCATCATGTTCCTGTCGTTGTCGTTCATACAATTTGATGCTTCATTGACCTAAATTTCCATTATTACAGCAGATGTCTAGCGTGACTATGACTCTGGATTTAATAGCTGTGTCCGTTTTCAGGCCCATGAAGGCCATTTGCTCAGCCTGATTTGGCTTCTCCTCTCTAGTTCCATCAATGAACCTCTCCAAGAAAACAAACAAACAAAAACAAAATGAAACAAAATTAAAAAAACAAAAACAAATGATTCTCACCACATAGGAAATGGTCTGTTGAACCCTCTGAGTGTGAAATGTCACACAGGGGCTGGGGCAGCAGACACTGTCCTCTGTCACTGAATCAGACCATTCAGTTGGTAAGAATGTCACCAGTGTCACGAGATGCCACTGTACAATATTTTTGCTACACAGTCAGGCAGAGGGGCAAACGAGGGGCAAGCCCCAAACAGCAATGTCTCCAAGCATCCCGATCAGAAGGTATTTCCAAAGATAGCCCTCGTGTCTCAATAACGTTTAGATAAAGTTCAAGACGAAGGCCAAGAGGGTTGGCAGCAATGGCCTTCCCAGATCTGCCTCTAGAGATTCTCTTTCTTCTTCCCCCTTAGTACTTACCTCTGTCTGAAACCTATAAACGTATTACTGTTTTCTTTCTCAGTCCCTCACTACAATGTAAGTAACATAAAGACGGGTCTTATTTTTGGTTTGTTTCTCTAGTGGGCAGGAAAGCACGTCGCAGGCACTCGGTGTTTATGGAATAAATAAATGAGCAAAGACTCAGAAGCAGCTGACTCTCTGCAAAGACGGTGTCCTATGAGCAGGTGCACCTCAATTGTGCAGGACCCTCTGTTCTTACAACTGGCCCCTCGGAGTCTGCAGCAGATATGCACACTGGTCTTGAGTCTAAATCAAATATGCTTCCAAGGAACTACACTGCCCAAAAGTAATGAACGAAACATAGATCAACTGGAAGCCAAAGACTTGTAAAGGTCAGAGCTTTCTCCCCTGGCTCATTTGTCTCTCCTCGGGCAGAGTATATGCGTGCAGACACCCTACATCAGACGAAACCGTTTAAATACTGTCTCACCGCAAAGTTATCAAAGCGAGCATGAACCATTTCGCTGTTACGCCATAGAAAAGGGTGAACGTGTGAATAGCAGCATTCTAGAGTTCATAGATAGAACCGTGCAGACTAGCAGCATTCTAGAGTTCATAGATAGAACCGTGCAGACTAGCAGCATTCTAGAGTTCATAGATAGAACCGTGCAGACTAGCAGCATTCTAGAGTTCATAGATAGAACCGTGCAGACTAGCAGCATTCTAGAGTTCATAGATAGAACCGTGCAGACTAGCAGCATTCTAGAGTTCATAGATAGAACCGTGCAGACTAGCAGCATTCTAGAGTTCATAGATAGAACCGTGCAGACTAGCAGCATTCTAGAGTTCATAGATAGAACCGTGCAGACTAGGAACCTTACCGATTATGGCCGGGACATATTAAAGATTTTCCTCTAGAGAGCTGATCCGGTTTGCTGCAATACGATTGGATTACAGAGTTCTCAAGGAGCACCAAGTGAAGTGAGCAGTCTGATTTGTGTGTCCAGGGCTGGAGCCTTCACTCACAATTCACAAATGTCAGTCTGTTGTATTTGAACGTCTCTCGCCCCTACTAGTAAATAAACATGGCTGAACTTCAACAAAGTGGCTCATGTTGCAGCGAGTGATTTCCCAGAATTGCTTCCTGAATGCAGTTTGAAGGGGATATTATTTGTAGTGACTTCCTACTTTGCCTCAGTGTTTCCTGAAAAAACAATAGGTGTGATGGTTTTTAGGCAATGGTATGCTCTGGGTATGTTCAGGGTCACCAGGATTGTGTTTGACCACAACTAGCACAAACCACAGTGTCTGAAAAACACTGTACAAGAGAGCTCCAGGATATGTATCTAAGAGCCACAGAGAAGTCTTTTGCCCTCCATAGCTTTTGCCCAGAGGAAAAATCAATATCCCTCTTCAACAAGTTAGAGGAACCTCCAATTCAGGGCTTAAAATTAAGTGACTTCAGAGAATCAGGTGAGGTAAAAGCTGAGTTTTTGAGCAACGTGTGATAAGACCGAAGAAGTATTTTATGTGATTTACTAGAGATGTGGCGCTCTGGGCCCATGGGTATTTCACACTTATCTGTAAGCCTTAAATGACAGAACAGCTTCCCAGATTTCTGGCTCTTATGTGATATAACTATGTTCTATTCATATTATAATTACTGTGATTCTTAAGTGAAGTCGGTCTTGTTCTTTGTCTCCTCTTACTCTTTAATATCTGAGATTGATGTAGCAATTAAAAACAAAAAACTTCCAACTAAAAAAAATTTTTAAAGGGCTTATGTATCCCCTCAAGGCACCTGGCATCCACCAGGTTTTCTATACCACATCCTTTTGGAGACCCTGACTTGGAATGGAGCCTTCCAAGAAGAAGTGACCTTGAGAAACTTAACACTCCACATGTTATTGGTACATAAGTAGGTAGCTGATTTATGGTGCAGAGAAGGTCATTTCCGTGGACATTGAATGCCCGTGGGGCTTAAGAAGTCTGAATGAGAAAGAGGACAGTACTCAAAGTGAACCTGAGCACAGGGAACAAAAGAACACAATGACCAACGGTGCCACATGATCCAAAGACAGAGAGCACGGGCAGGAGGAGGCAGAGGCTACAGCAGGGCCACCGAGAGCACGCTGTGCTCCAGATGGGGAATGCAACATTCATGTCTCATTTGGTTTCTTCCACACAGCATCTCTGAATGAGTTTCCATGCCTCTCATACAGATGAGCAAGCCGATGTGCTGAGAGCTAACATCGCTGGTCAAAGGTCACAAGTCCAGAAAGTAGAAAGCCTGAATGCATTCTCGATTAATGTGATTCTGGTCAGAGTCCTGATGAGCTGCTGAAGAAAGCAGTAGAAAGAATCCTTACTGAGGATGAAGTGTAAAAACTTTAGTCTTCCAGACACCAACTGAACCTCTTCTGTGAGGCTGGTATGAAGGTTTGTCCTGTCTGTCTAGGTTACATATCCATTTGTCCTCAGTGATTGGTGCCTGGGACTAGAGACAGGCTAACGTGCCATGTTTTACAGTGCTGGGACTCAGTTCTTTCTCTGAGTACCTGGGGCTTCGAAGAACTGAGGAGAAAAATACAGTATTTAGGCATGTACTACATATCCCTAGATATTTAGAAATATGTAGCTATTCAACAGTATAGAAATTTTCCCATATATTTGTGATTTTCAGAACCTCCAGGTCAAGGAAAATAATTAAAATTGGCTGTTTAGACAATAAATAAATTTATTGTCTTCCAGCTACTCCTCCCAGATCCTCCGTCGACCCCTGCCCACCCAGCTTCCTAATTTCACCCTCCCGCCTTCTCTCAATAAAACAAACCAAAACCTATTGTCTGTCCCTTCTGTGGCTGCTTTCACACTGAGTGAAACACCTTCCCCCCACCCCCGCCTCCTTGGCTGTTTGTGATATCACTTCCTTTCTCCAGTAGTCTTTCTGGGCTGGTGGATGCTCCTTAGTTATGGTTGTACTTTTAAATGAAGCAATATCTGTGTTGAACTTGCTGTCAACTAAAGCCTGCAAGTTTTGATCTTGTAGCTTCTTGAGGCCAGATTTTTCTCCCATTAGTAATACTCCTTATAATACTAGGCAATCTACAGAGTTTGTCCAGTTGTCTGAATATTTCATTCCTTGATATTTATATAGATTTGAGGAAAGGAAGAAGAGTTCTAATATTTCTAGACATCCATCAGATATAAAAAATTTAGTTTCCTTTTTTTTTTTTCAAAAAAAATTAACACAGTCATATGGATGAAGAAAGTAAGGCTCATAGAAGCTGAACTATCTTATTCAAATTATATTTATTAGCATTTGTATGTTAGAATTTTTTTTTTACTATTTTATTAGGTTCTTATATATCTCTCCCTTCCTATCCCCACCCCCAACACTAGGTTGGAGAGAAAGAAGGTTAGAGTGGGCGGGGACATAGACCGCTATAGGCTACTTCCTGAAGATTAGGATTGTTAGGTTCCTTGGGGCGAGTTCAATCTTCCTCATCAGAATATCCAGCAGTCCAGCAAGCCAGCAACAGCAAACACAGTGACCTGGCAGAGCAGAGGGGAACAGCAGCTACCACAGGCCGTCCCAGAACTCTCTCAGTTATTCCCACTCCAGAGTGACCACAAGTAAACTATCGGCAGCTGACAAAAATCATACACAGACACACACATACACACACACACACTCTCTCTCTCTCTCTCACACACACACAAACATACTCACACATACACATACTAACACACACACTCTCTCACACACACACTCTCACACACTCACACACACATTCTCTCTCTCTTTCTCTCTCTCACACACACACATACACACACACACAGAGATAGACAGAGAGACATAGAGACAGACAGAGAGAGAATGAGACAGCCATAGTTAACAGCTGTGAACAGCGTGGAGTCTCCCCATGTCCCCCACCTGGAATTAAAACAAAAATGTATTCCCATAGCATAACTGGGTTTGTTTGTTGTTGTGTGTGGTGGGGGCGGTAATCACCTTACTCACCCATCTTAGAGCTGAGAACTGAGTCAAATTTCTTTTCGCCAGGCTCTAGCTTGGAAACAGGTTGTCTTCCTGACTGTTGCATGCATACACAGCTCTACTGGCCAGAGAATTAGCCACAAATCTGGTGAGCATTTAGCAGATGTTACGGAGGACACACTGATTCACGGGCTTTGGGTGCGGTGAGACTGCTCGAGGAGCCTCCGACTTTCAGCTCACAGGTTGTTAGGAGAGATCTTTACAAAGGATAAATCTCTGAAAAAAGTAATTTCAATAAATTGAGGCTGACTGGCATTACCATAGCCTGATGGGCATATCAGTATCAGACTCAGCCTTCCAGAGGAGAAACAAGAAGAGGGATGGAGACGACCTTTGTAGCTGACGCCACACTGAACCAACTAGCACACACACACACACACACACATGCACGCACGCACGCACACTTGAACCAAAAGTGATCCATCTTTTAAATACGTCAGGTCATAAGAACATAGGGCTAGTGCATTCTCAGCTATCTTAAAGGCAGAAATAGACTCATACAAGCAGCAGTCAGCGTTACTCCCCTGCTGCAGGGCAGCCCAGACTATGTTTTCTGTTTCCCAGACTAAAGAGACTGCACTTGTTGCTCTTCTCAGCATTTCATGCTCTCGGGCACGGGTTGGGTCACACATGCCTCCTTCATTCAGATAAACATGGCCAGCGTGTGACTTGGACATTTGACTCATGCTGTTGGGATGCATCATGGGAAATTGAATTTGGAAGCAGCAGTAAAACGATGCACACTATTAGTTAGGAACGCCATCTGGAGCTGCCCTGCCTTGGTCCAGTGTCAGCAGCCCAGTTACCTGCTGCTCTGTGGAAATAAGCTGGTTGCTTATGTTTCAGGCCTCAGCTTTTCCATTGTGCAACATGGGACTATAATGAGGATTACGTAAGTTAATACACAGGAAGCATCTATATTAATTATCTATTCCTTCCTAACAATATTACCATAAATCCAGCAGCTTAAACCGTATACATGTATTATCTCTCAGTTTCTGTATATTAGGATATTAACAGGGCTTATCTGCCTTCCCTGGGGTCTTACAAAGCAGGAGTGTTATCTGAGGCTTTGACTGAGGAGGGCCCTATCCCCAAGCTCATTCAGTCTATTATCAGACGTAAGTTCAGAACTTCAATTCCTTGTCTTCCGGAGGTCACCTTCAGCCCCCGTCCCTGTCTACCACCCCACAGACCACAAATGAGGGCGTCACCAGGAGGATGGGCATTGAAGTCAGCATATAAATGTAATAACATATACATGGAACCTTTGTAAACCCTCCTGGTTAGGTACAAGTCACAAGCCATGCCCAAATCCACAAGAGGGATTTTTAGCACAGCTATAATCAAAGTACCGACCAGGCACATCTTGAGGGAAGAAAGAGTTGTAAAGCCTTAACCTACGGCTACTAGCTAGGCCCCCCTACCCTTCATATGGCACTATGACCTGGGACCTGAGTATCCTAAACCAGACCCCCTTGGGAGACATTTCAGATATAACCCGTCAGTGTGGGGATAACATCAGAGAGTTGGACATAAGGAGTTTGGGACCACGGAGGAGCAGAAGACTGTGCCTGTTACGGCTTATGAAGTCAGTCTGAATTCGTCTCTCACCTGGGAGGGGAGCCGATCACACAGGATATAGATGATGTTTGTAGGCACACAGGAAGAAAACAAATGCAGGTGGCCTGGGATCAGCCGACTTTGAAGGTCACCTGAGACTTTTGTTTGTTCTGCTGCTGAGCCAGGTGAAGGAACATCGTCCTCCAGTCTCCTGAAGCATCTTTCCGAGGGTATTTGGCATCTTTCCAGTCCTGTGTTCTGTAGTTCCATTCTCTGCCAAAGAGAGAGTAGGAGCACTCTGTGTGGTTTTCTCTGAGAATGGGAAGAGTTACTTTTATACTTTAAGAAATAGAAGTACTTTTTTCCTCTACTGTGACATGCCGGTTTCATCAACCAAGGAAAGAGACCTTCCTGGGTTCTGTTTCCTTCTGTGTCTCTTCAAAGTCCTAACCAGATTTGTGTGCCTACATTGCACACTAAGGAACTGTGCGCCATCTTCTGGGAAAGACCCCATGGCATATTGGGCTTCTGTGCTATCTAGATCAGCTGCTGATACGCAGCCTGCACACCCATCTGAGTCTCTCTCAGCTTCATTCTTGTACCTCCACTGTATGCAAGCTAGACCTGACAAATGTAAACGTTCTTCTCAGCACCCCAGCCCTGGAAGAAGGCTGATAAGGCTTGTCTGTGAAGGGCAGCACAGAATCCAGATGTGTGCTTCTTACTCAGGAAAAGGTATTTACCGGAAACTTAGATGGGCTTGCATCTAGGTTTTATAAGTGCATAATGTGGTCCTGGGTGTTCATTAAGTCTTTTAAAAAATGTAACCCCAAACCAACATTTAATGCATGTGTAAACAATTGTACCCTGTATTCTGTTCATATTTACACAGGTTCTTCAGGCCTGGGGTGGGCACATGGGGGTGTCTAAGGACCTCTATGCTTATGCTAATAACTAAATATTAAACATATAACAACCATGATGCCACCCTGTTATTTCCTTAATTTAGGCAATTTAGCAGAATACAGAGGTGTTAATTGCTTTCCCACACCTTTGGGTAACAGATATGCCCTTTTCTACCTAGGTAAGAGGAGCAATTATTGTAATGCTCTTGTGGGCTCTGTGCGATATTCTTTAATGGATGTTAAAGGCGTTGTGCTTTTAAAGGGAAAGCATCACCCACCCTGTTCGTGTGTGAAAACAGGAGAAGACAGTGTGTTCAGACCATGTGACGAAACTGTTGGAGGGGAATGCACAAATGAATCAAATCCTGAAGAGGGAAATACTGTATGTTCAGGAAGTCCATATCCAAATTCCAGATAAGAGAAAGCAAGCTCTACTGTATTCCTAGGTCACCCAGGTACACACAGATAGAAACAGAAAAGGGTAACCCATTCTTCACACACTCAGCAAGATATATTTTTCTTCCAGGAATTTAAAACAAAATCTGATTCTCTGGAACCAGTGTGGACTTCCAAACAGGAGTTTGACAAGTTGCTAACTCAATTCAAATCACAAAATATTCCTTTATCCGCTGTGTGAAGGTCGATTTCACAGCACACACTGGCAAGGCGATTTGTTTTAGTGTTTCGTGTCCACGTTCAAGGAGCAAAAGAAAAATAGTCTTAGAACTCTGTGCTAGAATCTGGAGCTTCCTTTTGATAAGATGTCACATCGGCCGTTGGGTCGATAAATGTCATTGTGGAAAGAAGGTGGAATTTGAAATTATGGGCAATATTTGTTAAGTTCTAAGAGATTTTCCTGATGTGGACCCTTAGGCAAGTTCTCTGTCCTTGAAAATCTTCATGTATTGGGTTCACCTTTGGAATCCCGGATTTTGATAGGAATCAAATGCATGCGTGTAGGAGCTATGCTAAGTGCTGTACAGATGTAAGTCATTAAAGCAGGGGTTGTCAACCTGTGGAGTAGGACCTCTTTGGGCATTGAATAAGTGCGTTATCATCACAGACTACAGAAGGCCAGAGCTGGGAATGCTGGGAATAGCTGCACCTGCCAGTGGATGCACTTAGGTTACATTATTAGAAAATTCACAATATCTCCTGTGGAAGAGCAGGAGAGAAGGCAGGTGAGAACAAGTGGAGACAAGGCCAGAGGCCAAGGGCTATACCTATTTGGTCTCCTCCTCCCCTGGGTGCTTTGAAAATCTCACTTTAAAATGGAATTTGGGGAAACCTGCTATATTCCAGCTCTCATAAGCCTCACCGTCTTGTTGCTCTATACTTTTCATCATCTGTGAAAGGAAGAAGCATTTTGTAGTTGTTCTTAAGCCTGTAGAATTTGCGATTTCATCAGCATTTTCTATGATGCTTGGTTCAGACTCTTGGTGAAGAAATTCTTGGTGAGGTAATCACAGTTAGGTCATTGGGCTATCACGTCTTTTACCTGATAAACCATCCCAGCAGCTCTTGGAGAAGAATGAATTATAGGGAGCTCAATTCCAGTTGATAGATCTACAACACGCCCTCAACAAACCCAAGGCTCAGGGAATACTGAGGAAGGGAAGGTAGAAAGATTGAGAAGAAAGGATGCCTACTCTTAGACTGTGCTTCCTAGAGTCAGCAGAAATGTTGTATCCAGGAAATCTCTACAATGTGGTTGTCTAAACAAGACCTTCATGATACCCAGACTAGTTGATATGCCAAGGGGTGTTTGTGTGAATTTCAAAAGGTCTGTCTCTGCTTGAAGAACTACAGACAGAGTTGAAGAACTACAGACAGGCAGTGGCTACCATAATACGTCATCCAATCCCACTCAACCCAAAGCACATATACATGTGAGCAAGACTGTGTGTGTGTGTGTGTGTGTGTGTGTGTGTGTGTGTGTGTGTGTGGTGTGGTATAGTGTATTGTGTGTATATAATGATAATAATTATAGATGAGGAGATTAAACCAAGAGAGAGTTGGGGAAGGGAAGATTTAGAGTGGGAAAGGAAGGATGGAAATGTAAGTACATTGTATCCATGCATAACCTTGTCAAAATCAACTAATCCTAGCACTTGGGAGGAAGAGGCACTCTGATCTCCATGAGTTCAAAGATAACCTGGCCTTCAAAACCTTTAGATCAGCCTTGCCTACATGGTAAGATTCTGTCTCAAAAGTCAATTTTTATTTTAAACTTATAGTACTACAAAAAGGGGTAAAAACACTCAATCTGTAAGCTTCTGAGGTGTGTCACCATAACAGTAAGAATCAAAACTTGCCAAGGAAGCTCATCAGCTTGAAGGAAAATTCAAGGAACAAAAGCTGAGCACTGTCTGGGCAATGCTACATCACCAGAAAACAATATCGTAAAGGAAACGTGGATGGCTAACACTGGTTCTGAAGATGAACACGTCTTCAGGAAATGCCGTGGCTAATTTATCTCACTTGCTTTTTCTGCTCTTGTGCATACTTTGAGATCTTTACTGGATATAAAATCTTTAAACTCTTAGCAATAAGAGGCATTATATTATCATTTAATTGACAGCATAGTCTTCTCATCAAAATGCTAAATGAAGCATGTACTTTAACCATAGTGGTATTTTGAAGTGAGTGGATGATGGTTCATTTTAGTTTCTGACTTTTTTCTTTCTTTCTTTCTTTTTTTTTTTTTTAGTTCAGAGATTAAGGCACAATAAGGCCTTTAGTGACTTGCCAAAGACAATATAGATGGTTTACCTCAGACATAATAAAACACCATTGAGTATTTTTCAAAGTGCAATCTCTGGTTTGCCCCAGACCAAGCCTTTGATTTGGTCATCACCATGGATTATATTATTATGATTTTAATTTCTTGAGATATTTATCTTTTATTTGAACAAAAATTTCTTGAGTGATAGGACTTTGCCCTTTTTTCCTTGATAATGAAGTGTTTAGCATTTAGGAAATGATCAGCGGATATTCAAAAAAAGTTAGATGGAAAGATGGATGTGTAGGTGGGTGGATGGATGGATGGATGGATGGATGGATGGATGGGTGGGTGGGTGGGTGGGTGGATGGATGAATGGATGGGTGGATGGGTGGATCATCCATCCCTCCTCCCCTTTGCTCTGAGAGGGTGCTCTCCCCCAACTGACCACTCCCTTTCCTGGGGCCTCAAGTCTCTCAAGGATTAAGCACATCTTCTCCCACTGAGGCCAGACCAAGCAGACCTCTGCTATATATGTGCCAGGGGGGCTCAGACCAGCCTGAATATACTCCTGGTTGGTGGTTTAGTCTCTGAGAGCTCCCTGGAATCTGGATTAGTTGGGACTCTCCGCCTTCCTATGGGCTCACCTGCCCTTTTACCTTCTTCAGTTCTTCCCCTATTCAGCCATAGGGGTCCCTGACTTCAGTGCAGTGGTTGGATGTAAGTATCTGCTCTGCCTCAGTCATCTGCTGGTAGGGCCTCTCAGAGGACAGCCGTGCCAGGCTCCCATCTGTAAGCACAGCATGGCATCTGTAATAGTGTCAGGCTTTGGTGCCCGCCCCATGAGATGGATCCCAAGTTGGGCTGGTCATTGGACCGCTTTTCCCTTGGTCTCTTCTCCATTTTTGTTCCTGCAGTTCTTTTAGACAGGAACAATTCTGGATCATTAATGTCCACTGTGGGTTAGTAACCCAGTCTCTTGAGGCTCTGTCTAGCTATTGGAGGTGGGTTCTCCAACTTCCCTCTCTCCAGTGTTGGGCATTTTGTCTAGTGTTCACTCCCATTGAGTCCTGAGAGTCTCTCACCTCCAGGATCTCTGGTACTTTCTAGAGGGTCTCCCCATATTCTCACTCCGAGGTTGCGTATTTCCATTATTCTCTTGGCCCTCTGAGCTTCTCTCCTGCCCAGTCCCCCATGCCTGATCCATTCCCCTTTTCTGTCTCCCACCCAGGCCCTCCCTCCATCTGCATCTCTGCTCTCCCACCCAGCCCTCCCTCCCTCTGCATCTCGTGATTATTTCCTTCTCCTTCTAAGTAGGACTGAAGCATCCTCACTTGGGCCTATGTGCCTGTTACGCTTCTTACAGTCTGTAGGCTGCATCCTAGGTATTCTTTACCTTGTGGCTAATATCCACTCATCAGTGAGTACATACCATACATGCACTTTTGTGTCTGAGTTACCTCACTCAGGAGGATATTTCTAATTCCATCCAATTTTCTGCAAAACTCATAATGTTCTCATTCTTAATAGCTAAATAGTATTCCACTGTGTAAATGAACCACATTTTCTGTGTCTGTTCTTCAGTTGAGGGACATCTGGGTTGCTTCCAGCTTCTCTTATGTCTACGTATCCATCCAGAAGCCAATAGAGCTGGAGGAGTTTGAGGTCCATGGGTCTCATCCTGTCTCTGATATCTTCTGACATATTTTCCATTCAGATTATCAGGGAGTTGAGTACGAATGTCATTGACAGGCTGGGGCACTCCATGCTGGCCTAGAACTTGTAGCTCACATGTGTACATGTCATCTAGGGGTGTGCTCTTTGATTGACACTTTAGACATGATCCTGTACAGTAGCAGTTCTTACCTAATGCCGTTAGGTAAGTGACCCTTTAATACAGTTCCTCATGTGTGGTGATCTCCATAACATTACTTTATTGCTACTTTATTACTGTAATTCTTCTGCTGTTATGAATCATAATGTAAATATTTGGGATGCAGGATGCCTGATACACAGTCCCCCAAGGGCTCACGACCCACAGGTTGAGAACCCCTGCTCTAAAGATTCTAATTCCTTAAGTAGGTTTTTGATAGTCTGTAGAAGATTCCCTACTTAATAATGAATTCTTCTTAAGTTACTTTGAAGGTTCTTTGGCTTGAAAGTCTGCAGTTTTCAATATATGCTCCAAGTAGTCTGTGATTCCACACAAGATTAAACATCACAGGTATTATATGTAAAGATTTGGCAGTGTGTATTCCTGGAATATTCCAAATACTGATAATTTGAATAATGTCATGGCTAATAAGCACTCTAAAACAGGTGCTGTTATAAATTGTTCATAAGAACTTTACCACTGAACATTGAAAACACTCTGTGAAACACATATTGTCATTATCTCTATTGTAGAAATGAGGCAAGTATACACACACACACACACATACGAGCGCACATGAGAGCACACAGTCACACACACTCATGCATGCGTGCATGCATGCTCACATAAACATTCTAACACACAATGTATATACATTCACTCACATGCACACACATTTATAAATACACATACACATAAATTCACACACTCATTCACACACACATGCACACACATGCATTCTCATACATAATATATACATTCACTCACATATTTACACACACACACACACACTCACACACATACACACACACACACACACACACACACACACGTCATCAGAATCAGTCTTGCCAAAAGAAAAGTTCATCTAAATGCCACCGATATTAAGGGGTCACAGATTTTCATATTTACTTTTACATATTTGGATCTTCCTTCCATGTCTTTTGAAATAAAAACATACAGCAGTGAAACTGGCTGTCCCCGTCACTGCTGAGATCAATCCTGAGCATAATTGTAGCTCATACGGAGACTCAAGCTGGCTATTTATGTGCTGTACATCCACTAATCTAATTTACACTCTGACTCCCAGAGGCTGAGAGAGTTTCTGCTATAATTCTTCATGTCGCCACACAGCAGTGGATAATACCGACAGAGCTTCTTCCACTGGGCTGTGGCGAGAACTGAGGCTGGATACGCAGCTGTTCATCACAGGAAGCTGTTAATATCCACAGCTTTGTTGAACCAAATGATGCTAGGCAGAGCTTGCAATGAGTGTTGGAAAGGGCGCCTGTTTAATTCCTGTGAGGGACAAACTTCCTAGTGACTTCACTAAAAGTAATGGACAGTGAAAATCACAGTGTGGGTAATAATAGCATTTCCAAAACTCACACATATACCCAATAGTGTTGTGATATGAACCAAAGTCCCCATTACCAAGACATTTAAAATACTACTACTAATAATAATAACAATAATAGTAGCGCTGCCACCAAGTAAGCTGAGAAAATAGCTGTCCTCCTCCATCTTGTTGATACTGTGCCATTGGGCTGTAATTCTGTTAGGCACAAGCCAGGGCTTGCTACCAACATGTCGATTCACTCAGCAGGTGCCAGGACACATCTGCTAATGTAACAGCCACCATTACCCACAGGAAGAACACAGAAGGAACCAAAGATGATCGCTGACCCCAGCATTTCCAAATCTGTGACTTACTACTGGGAGATGTCATCAATAGTGTTTCTCGTTTTCTGTTCAAGGATTTGTTTTGTTTTTGTTTTTGTCTGTTTGTTTCTTTCTTTCTTATAATCTATGCAATTGATTAAACCTGTAGAAGCAAAGCACTTCACCAGCAGGTGTTTGCTGAACATGCTTCCTGTTGTTTTTATTACCGATGCCTTCTCTTTTAATGCTATGCCACAGAATGAGGGTCTTATAGACCACTTTGAGATGTACAAAACAAGCCACATCAAGGTCAGAGAGATGGCAAGATGGCGGGCAAGATGGCACAGTGATTAAGAACGCTGACTGGTCTCTCAGAAGACCCAGGCTTAATACCCAGAACCAAAGTGACAACTCACACTACGTGATACTCCTGTCCCTTGGGAATGGACGCTGCCTCCAAGCATTGTCCTCAGGCAATAGGCATGCATGTAGTTCACGGATTGAAATGTCTCAGTTTCTCACCTTGCCTGTGTGGGGCACAGTCAGCCACCTGGAACTAGGTTCATCTGACTATGCTGTCTGGGCATTTGTCTGAACTCTAATCCTCGATTCCTTTGAACTTAGGTATGAATGGAAAATGAAATCTCTTTCTCTTGCACCATCTGCTAGATGCAGTCACGCTGACATAAATAATCCTATGGCAGAAGTTGGCAAACCTTCTTGTTTATGAAATCCTTGGAGTCTTGGTAATTAAAGATAATTCAAATGAAGTTGCAAAACTTAGCCTTTAGTTAGGTCCAAATAATATAGTTTATTTTCTCCCAGTGACTTATTAATTCTCCGAAAAACATTAAAATAAAAGTTGACTGCACACTCAGGTAACCCTAGTAGTTTATAAAGGCTTGCATGTTTGTTAAACATTCTACATTCTCCCAGACCCTCAAACCAAGTTAACATCTGCGAACTCAGTTGCTGCTCCAGAGCTGTTATCACGTGGTTTTGCTTTGATCATAGTATTTACAGGAAAAATATGTCCTTCAGAATAAGCTACCAACAAAAGTGACATACTATGATTGGTACTTTAACTGGTAAGAGCCATTGCTTCTAGCAGACAGCAAATATGGCTGAGTAAGAAGTATGAGCCTCAAAGAAGTAAAACCTCCCATAATAGTGCTTTGACTGACACCTGTATTGTCTCCTTGCCTGGCTTGTCAACCAGAGCCTTAGGACAGTGGCAAAATGGAAGGCAGAAAGAGATAGACCCTGGGATAGGAAATGCCACCTTGGAAGGGGTATAAGCAGAGTTGACCCCGTTGTATTTCAGCTACTACTCTTTGCCGTTGTTGCTGTTGCTACAACAAGGCCAGGGTAGTTAATGTGTTACATCACTACACTGAGTTTCTAAGAGCTGGTTTTGACTTCCAGGGAAAATGCATTTCATTCAGCCCAAACTATTGCTTCACACTAACATTAGAAGAACCTTTCCTCAAGTTCAGGTCTGGGAGATTCCCTTTGCTTCCCCGTCTCTTCTACGGCAGCCTCTCCTCACCCTCTAACTCCTGTGTTAGCACATTGCAGGTTTAACAAGACACTAGAATAATCCAGAACTTTCAAAAAGTACGGGTTCTCATATTAACTGACAGGAACCAATTCTCTAAAAACACAAACTACATACCACACACTATGAAATACACAATTTGAGTAGCCTTGACACTCTTAGGAAAATTGAATGTGTAGGTTTTAAATTTTCTGAACTCTGCCAGTCTACATGACTTCAATGGAAAATTTTTGCCAAATACTTAAAAAGTAATTAATAATTCTACACAATATCTTCTAGATAATACAAGTATCTCCTGATTCATTTTAGATAGCTAATATTATCCTGGTGTCAAAATAGAAAACAACACACAAACACACACAAATATATAGGCCATATCCCTCCTGCCTACAAAGAGAAGAATTATTAATACAAGTATTAGCACTAGAATTCAACAACTTGTTCTTTTAAATTGTATGATGTGATCAAGTGGAATTGATTTTAGAAATGCAAGGTTTGCTCAATACTTGGAAAATCTCTCACTGTAGTTCAATATATTATCAAGTTAAAAATAAAGATCATATTGATCAGTGCACAACAATTGAAAAAAATATAACATACTCCTGGCTTTCAAACTCTCTTTGAAAGTTAAGAATGATGATTAACTTTGGTTTAATAGAGTTTCCAGAGAAAAGGCCTATTGCTTCCATAGTGATGAAACCCCAAATGCTTCCCCCGCCCAAGACTGAAAAAGGAATGGCTGCCTATTTCAGCACTTTAATTCAACACTGAGTTGGAAACCCACAGAGTACTTAAAAAGAGATAGGAAAAAATACACGAACGTAGAAAAGAAAAACCATAAAACGACCCTATTTGCACACAAATCATCTTTATAAGGCAGACATCATAAGGCCCTAAAAGGAGATAATAGTTTTAAGGGAAAATCACTCAACATGCCAATATATATGTCAGTTGAATATGCATAGCCCAGCAAGGAAAATATATATTGACTTCAGGAATAGAGTATTGTTTATGATAAATGAGAAAAGTGTTTAATTTTAAAACTAGCAGCACACAGCACAGAACTTGTATGCTCAAAACAGACAATATTTATGAATGAAAATAACAGAACAAGTCTGAGCAAACACTGGACAGATTTGCTATCTTCTACCAAATGAAACATTCTGGGCAACCAAAAAACTGAATTCTACAAAATCTTTGGAGAAGATGGTCACAAATTCCATTGAAATCTCAGCAACGTTTTAAAGCTATAAATGAGATTATTTTTAAATATATATAAGAAAAAAAGAGCAATTTTTAAAACTATGAACAAAGTGGGTGGGGTAAGTCAATTCACCCAGTTTCAATATAGTATAAATTTGCAGTAATTAAGGCCAGGGCACACCAGTAGGGAAACAAATGCATACAGCAACAGGAACAAGCAGGAGACCAAAAAATGCACCATGACATTATGTGTGACTTGTTTTTGGTAAGAGGCAAAGGCAGCTTAATAAATATGCCAGTCTAAAAATTGTCATTGAAGCAACTGGACATCTTTAGGCAAAAAAAAAAGCATAAAAATTCTGTATGAAAATTAACTCAAATTAGGCTAAAGACTTAAGTGTAAATTATATTATAAACAATGTAGCAAACATTTAGAAACTGTGGGTGAAACAACAGCAAAACTGTTGACCAATGCAGACATCATTAAAGTGGACCAGTCAGACCCTATCTACACTAAGGATGCTTAGCTCTACAGAACCATATTTAAGAAGCTGAAAAGAAAAACTAAGGCTCTCGAGAAGGCATCTGCAAGCTTCTTATTCAGCAGAGGACTCCTACCTATAACACATAAGCAGCTCTCAGAACTCAACAGTGAAAGAGTCTAATTTCTAAGTGTAGTTAAGCATACACACATACTTATCCAAGAGCTAAAGTATTAGTGACAGCATCAGTTATTGTGGTGGGACACAGAGACACCAAAGGATGTGTGTTTTACAAGACGAGACATAAAATAGAGTGAATACTCTGGAAAGCAGTTGAGCAGTTTATTAGAGAACTAAATATCAGCTACTAGGTGACTTACAGATTCCACTCTTGGGCATTTATTCCAAAAGAGTGAATATTCATGTTCCTGCAGAGTCTGCACATGAATATGTAGAGTGACCTCATTAATAACAATTGAAACCCGAGACATCCAAGATGTCTTTCGACAGGTAGTAGTTACACAAACTGTAGCATTACTTGCTGGACTGCAAATGGTCCTCACAGGCCACAGATGCAGAACAGCTTAGATAAACCAGCAGAGAAGGATGTCAACAAGGAGGAGGAAGAAGGGGAGGATGTTGTGGTCAACCCTGAAGGGTTTGTTTTCATTCACAGTGCAAGATGCCTTTTATTCAACCTTCTCAAAACACCACAGTAACAAAAACAGAGATTATTGGCGGCCAGAGGTTAAGGAAATGATGGGTGTAGGAGGGAAGTGGGTGTGTCTAGAAAAGAGCAATGTGCTTATCCCTTAGGCTAAGGGAATTATCAGTGTGCCTTGATTCCATCAATGCTACTGTCCTGGGCACGCTGTCTTACAACATGACGAGATGCTAGCAGTAGACAAAGGCTCTGCTGCTCTCCTTGTTGTTTTTGACACATGTGAATCTGCAATGATCTCAAAGTGTCCTTCATAGAGATGCACAGCAAAGCCTCCATAACGGTCAAGTCACGATGTGGACTCCAGGTTCTACATAAAATTTTAAAAATTAATGTCTTTGATCAACTATGAAAGCAAGTATAACATAAAGCAATCCCATCCGCAGGAGCTCTGGTTCAGTTGTTCTTGGCAGAGCCCAGGAATCAGTACCTTCAAAGTCCCAGTTACTATATATAGCACAGAGCTGGACTGAGAAACTATAAGAACCAATACATCCCAGCAGCCTTGGGCTGGAACAGTTCCCCTGCCTCCAGCCCACTACTGGCTGCCTTCAAGACTTGGTTCTCAGGAGCCATCCAGAACAGTGCTTTCCCACACTGAGAGGACCCTCGAAGGCTTCACCCACAGTCTCTGTTTACCAGCCACAGACACCAAGGCTTTCACAGAATCAAACACTGTCATGGCGACCCTTTATGCAATACAGTTGAAGACACAGTAAGGCGGTAGAAGGGTTGGTACAGGTGCTGAATGCACTGGTGTGCTTTCTGTCATTGTCTGTTTTCTTTTGTTTGTTCTATGCATTCAAGCACATCTAGAGGCTGGGCAATTTGGGGAGTCAGGCACTAAGAACTTTGCTAGCTTCTCTCTTCCACACTCCTCTTTCCGAAAGCTGTCTTTGGTTCCATGACCAGTGCCAGGGTGATGTCATGAGTAGGCTTCTCCTGCTCTTCCCCCAGAATACTAAAGAACGAGCTAAATACCTCTGCAAGTTCCCACAGAACCTCCACAAGGACACATGTTCTGTTTCTTAGGAATGCCAGCGCTGCCCTGTGCCCCAAACATCACACTGAAGATTTTATTGATACTGTCAACTTTAGAGGTTTATTTAGGAAAAAAATGAACATGTTTATGGTAAAACTTTTACTTTTTTTTCTTTTGTTTGTTTCCCAAGTAAAGCGTAAGTTAGAGAGCAATTGAAGAAAACGCACATTGGTGTTAACCTCCGACTGTCCCATGCACACACATACACACACACACACACAAACACACTTACACACAAGGCTATCCATACATTGTCCTGTATTCTGTAAAAGTTTATATTCACTAGATTTTCATAATGTTCATAATATTTTTTTCATAATTATTTTTGCATCCATGCATCACAGCTATTGCTTTTCTTAAAACTTTCAGGACTTTGTTAAAAGATTGAATTTACAAACTCAAAGAAAATGAACAAACAGTTAAATTCCATGCTACCACTGAGACTTGTGTGGGTCTGTTTAGTCAGTAAGCAGATGTGAACTTGTCCTTTCTTCTTTTCTTTTTCTTTTTCTTTCTTAATGATAATTAAATGTATCGATGAGGAAAATCTCAACTCTGGAACTGTCTCTTCCTTGCCGGCGAAGCATCCTCTCTTTCCTGGGCTGCTGATAATGGGAAAGTGCTCTGTTTGCTGTGCGCGGTCTTCCTTGTGCACACAGTCTTCCTTGTGGAGTGAAATTTTCTATTGAAATCACAAAGGAAGGAAATGTCTGGTACATCTCAATTTACGCGAGTCCCGTGTTTTCACTGCAGTGTTTGTTTACTTGACACACACGGGAAACGAAGGCATCTGTCTTCACCCCTCCTCGCCACTGCATCATTATGCAAACATTAAATACCAAAAATGCAGTGATTGATGGCTGGGTAGAAAAGAGCCTGTGGGTTAGCAGGAAACAGATTCCAGAAGCAAGATCCTCCCCATCCCCCACCTCCCACCCCAGGCTGCCTCCTCTCTCCCACTCCTTTTGGAAACAGCCATACCAGACTGAATAAGCTCCTTTGAGACTAAAGAGACTTAGTGCAGTTAACCTCCTTGTGATTCAGCACATTCCCTTTAAGGAATATTCTACCCTGGCTTCTAGGCTTTGCCTAATTTGTATTGTGTCTTTGGTCTGGGCTGCTACCCGGCTAAGCGGAATCAATGAACCGAGCAGCTTGGTCAGGACACAAGCCTGGGAAGTGAGTTCTTGCGTTTGGAAACATACACCTTTTTTTTTACCTTGTTCCAGAATGGTTTCCTCTGTGCGCCTTCCCACCAGCCACAGTGCGGCTTTGCCTCTCTGTAACTAGTCTCAGCATCCTGAGGATAACGGACTTAACAATCTCCATCTTGGAGCTTTTTTTGTTGGGCTCGTTGTAAGCATTCACCGAGTTGCTGAATTGATGACTGCACAATTACTTAATTAACCGGGGCATAAGTGTTTTCTTTCTTGATTTAAAACTAGCTCTTAGAAAAAGACTCAAAATATTTTTAAATGAGAGGGTAATTGACTATTACCGGCT
Source organism: Micromys minutus (assembly GCF_963924665.1). Lineage (NCBI taxonomy): Eukaryota > Metazoa > Chordata > Mammalia > Rodentia > Muridae > Micromys > Micromys minutus. The sequence continues at coordinate 14,509,964 of NC_137957.1, read as the reverse complement.
TATAAATGGATTTATATTCCAAATAAAAGAGTTAAATTAAAAGAATGGAGTTTGTTTCTTTGGTTTGGGGTTTTGGGGCTTTTTTTTTTTGTTTTGTTTTGTTTTGTTTGTTTGTTTGGGGTTTTTTGGTTTGTTTTTTTGTTTTTGAGATTCAGCCAGAAACTTTATCTGTAGTTTTCCTGCAGAGGCAGACCTACAGGTCTTCATCACACAGGACTGGACGCCATATAGTTCCCTCTCACACAGTACCCACATGCTTGGAGACCCAAGTAGGAATCCGCATTACGGGTTCACATGGCAGGCGTGACAAGACCACTTAGGATGTTCATGTGCCCTTCTGTCACAAGGACACACAGAAATCCAGTCGGTACTGACCAGGAAGCTTCATCCCTCTGACTAATTCACAGTCCAGGTAGGCGCTCTGTAGGCAGATGGGGGAAAGGGACTGCCAGTCACCTTAGCCAACTGTGAACTCTGAACTACAACAATAACCTGACTGGCCGGAGACCCCTGGGGGTGGCAGTGGCAGAAATGTTATGGGGATAACCAACCACTTTCTGATAGGGGCTAAAGCCTGTGCCACAAGAGGAAATGCATAGAACTGGAAATCTAGCCCAGAACCCAGAGCTCACAAGCCACAGGGGTGAACCTACTACTCTTATTCTGTCAAGTGGACATAGTGTCCAAGTGCCCTCTAAATTTGTACCTCTGTACCCACAGATCAGCGCAGCTCCCAGACATCAGAGTTTCTATGTGCAGTGGAGAGAGGTTAGCAGAAGACAGCAGAGACTGATCTGAAGTCAACGTAATTATTAAGTAATTAGCCAGAAATTGAACATCTACGTTATTCCCTCTCTCTCTCCCTTCCCCTCTACTACCCCTCCCCTTCTCTGGGTGTTAAATATGCGTGTCTCAGAGTTAGACAACACAACTCAGATGAAAGTAAATAACCATAAAGCTACAATGAGAATAACGGATGTCATCAGACACACGTGGCTTTGCTTCGATGAGAACACCAGAGTCCTGTTGAAAATAAGAGTGACTGCTCCTCCCTCTTCCATAATCTCCCATTAACCATACCATGTAACTACACAGAACATCCTTCCCTCTAACACGCTTAATGATTTCATGCTGCTAAAACTGAAAAAAAAAAACAAAAACAAAAACAAAAACATGTATGACCTACCCCCATCCCAAAGCACCACACAGCTGATGAAGGCAAGGAGACAATGACCATTTCCAGGCAGACCGGATGCCAGTGAGATGTAGACCCACACACATGGAGAGGGAGGGAGGGAGGGAGGGAGGGGGAGAGAAAGCTAGAGTGCTCAGAGACTATTGCAGCAGAAGAGACAGAAAGATTAAGGGCCATAAACTGGGGAGAAGCAGAGCCATGTCTCCTAGTTACAGATAGACTGCTTCTTGTGAATCTCCAACAGCTTCAGGTACCCAGACCTGACTAGAATTAAGCCAGTCAACATTTCCTCGTGAGTGAGGGAACCACACAGGACCCCAAACGGAAGAGTCATTGGCAGTTGGTTGCTCCTCAGGAAGGGCAAGTCAGAGTTCTCTAATGATTCGTCCCACGGCAGCCTAAACATGCTCCGGTGGATGACGCCACACCCTTGAGTATTTTCAAAGTGAACTTGGTGGGTTACTTAGAGGGGAAAAAAAGGACAAAATAAAGTTGTTGGGAAGGAGATGCTGAGCTGGGGAATGGGTAAGAAGGACGACACAGAATGGAATTCCCAAAAATTAATGTGTCTTCATTGTATGTCTTCTTAAAGGTCTAAGTGAGATGCTGAAGTATCTAGGACCACGATGCACATTTTAAAAAACAGTCAACGAGGTTTTTTTTGCCAGCCAGACTTGCTAGCATCCTTACATGCCTGTGCTACAGTTAGACCCCCGTCTGCTGCATCCTCAGGGTCAATTGTTAACATTGAGCCCTGGCTTTCTACCAGCAAGGACTTGGGTTATTTCTTAAGTTGTTGGGCCACATCAGTGCAGCAGTATGGCTAAGTGGTTGTTTTGTTTTAAGAAGGAACAGAAGATGAATAGACACCTGTGGGCGCAGGCACAGGCATTTCTAGGTAATAATGTTAACGGCCTGGGAATTTCATGCAGTTGGCCAGACCTTTGCTCCTAGAGTTTCAGTCCTTGCCTGAGCCTTTAGATGAGATACTATGGGTGAAGCCGACATCAGTATAAACTCATTGCTTCTTTGGACTCTACTCTAAAGAATAATACACTCAGCCATTTGGAAATGATGGCTTCTTGATTGACATGCTGGGGCATTACATCATCAGCCCAAGCAATCCTGACACCACTGACGGGGATAACATCTATGTCCCTGATGAAGTTAGCACATTTGTGCCTCTTGCCTTTTCTTCACCAGGTAGTCGGCTCTCCACACTGGACCACATGAGATTCTATTTCTTCTCTTAAGATAATTTTTTTTTACTATCTTGGTGGAATAATCTGTCATCAACAATTTAAATATCTGTGTAATAAACATTCTTAGAGATTCTTGAAATATAATTAACTATTATGTATAACTAAGAAAAGTGGAAAAGGGAGTATAAATAATCCTTTAGAAAAAAACTGTCACCTAATTTAAAAAAAGAAAAAGCTATTCTATTTTAATGTATGTTTGGCATTCTGGTAGCTCATGACCACTAAAATCGATAACCTGGTCAGTGCAAATTGGGAACCCATGTGGTTCCCTCTCCCCATCCAGGAAGTATCTGAGTAACAGGAGGAAACATGAACCTCTAACACAGAGACTACCATTGTTAAGCCTCCACAGATTAATATTGACCTCATTTTTAGTTCCTAAAAGCAGCGTATTCTTTCTTATGTTACCATCTACCCTGGGTAAGATCCAGGATAGTGTGTAGATACCATTTCCAGAAATTTGGTGAGCTTTAATAATTGTGCTACCTTGGTGGTAAAAGTTTTATGGCAGTTATGCCCAAATCCTGAGGGCCAACACTGCCTTGCTGTGCTGTGACATGCTGCTTGAGAAACAATAGGACCTGTCACCTGAGCCGTGGCACTTTGGTTTTTAATGAACTAGTGTTGATAATACCTAAGGAGAACACTCCTCTGGCAATTAGCTTCCTAAGCTGGGATGTCCAAATGACAGTGAGTTTTCTGCCACATTTTATACGTCTTCATGAGTATTTGAAATCCTGTTCTTCCTTGCCTGGCAATGTCCTGTTGTATTTCAAGTTACAACAAGAAGAAAACAAAGTCTCTAAAGAATGGCCGAAACCCCAGGGAGAATACTGTCACTGGTACCTAAGAGAATTGAGACTACTTATTGGGACAGCAGAGTGGACCAGTCCACTGGCTCCCATTTGATTGCTTCTTCGACCTAGACCAGCTTTCTCAGCACCAGCAGCACTGAAACCAGGAGATGCTGTGATTATGATGCAAACTGAGATCCTTTCTCATCCTTGACAATGTAGGGGAAATGTAGGGGGTGTGGAGGAGTCACTTCACCACATAGCCAGCAGCTCTGGACCGCCTCACCTTTAATGGGCTAAATGCTTCTCTTTTACAGAGGAATTCAAGGGCTCCACCGTGGTGGAGCTGATGAAGAAGGAGGGAACCACTCTTGGCCTGACGGTATCCGGAGGGATTGATAAAGATGGCAAACCAAGAGTGTCGAACCTGCGGCAGGGAGGAATCGCTGCCAGGTAATGGCCTCATGGGGAAACAGGGTGAAAGGAGCGGGGGTATAATTAATTCAGAAAATTAGAGCTTATCTGAAAAGGTCACTGATAATTAAATGACAGCTGTCCTCTTTGAGGTAGCATCTCCCCTGCAGAAGCACAGCGGGCTTGCTTCTGAAACTGGTCCCCTGATCTGCCAGTGGCTCGGCTATGCTGGGCTGAAGCCACTGAGGAGTTTTGTGTCACCTCAGGAGGCACTCCGCTCTCCCCGGTTTAATTCCTCAGGGCCCACAGTGGGAAGGTGATGTTCAGATCTACTAAATGTGGAGCAAATGCCCCCTAAGACGTGAACTTGGCAAATGAGGAAGACATGGAGGCTCAACTCCCAGTGTCCAAGGGAAATGTTTCCTTTGCTCTCCTTCCACCAGGACTTAAGAGCTCTCTAGGGGACATGTGGAGCAGGGACCTCACACTGTGTCTGTATGTCCAGTGACATATATTTTTCCTCCCATCACCGGTCCTACTGTTTGCTCTTGGTTTGGAAGCCTGTCTAGTAAAGCCCAGAACAGCTGGAGCTCTGTGAGGGGGATGGTAATGACACTGAAACTCAAGGCTTTCTCAGTCATTTCGTCTTCCCCGATATTCTTCTTCTTAGTCCTGTTTAGTAATAGACAATTGTTTTATAAAGCAAACAATAAGAACAAAATATGCTGACTAATTTCCTTGGCTCTGAGTCTGGTCCCACTTTCAATAAGGACACTGAAAGCTATGAAATGTCCATAAGGCAGAAAATAAAAATAAGGGGGTAGGGTGGGGGTAAGGGGGCGGGGGCGGGGTTGGAGTATCCAGCGTCAGGGTCCTTCCCTAGAGAAGCAACCCTGGGGGCAAGCAAGTAATACACACACACACACACACACACACACACACACACACACACACACGGAAGTTTTTGCTTTTAGGATGCATTAAAAACAAAAGAGGTAAAATGTATGAAGAACAATCAGATGGTAGCACACCAAAGGCAAAAGTGCCAAAATGTAGCAGGCAGGGTGAGAGTAGGCTAGCCCCACCCCTACCACATCCCATCCAGACTCAGCCACGCTCCTTCTTCTAGGGTCCAGTCACAGCCCGAGTAGCAGGGTGTTTGCTATGTTGACATGTTAATCCAGAGGGGGGAACACAAGAAAGATAGTCAAGTGGCCTTCGGGAGGGACGTGTCCGCTGTAGAGACACGGTTTGTTTTGCAGGAGCGACCAGCTGGATGTGGGCGACTACATCAAAGCGGTGAATGGGATCAACCTGGCCAAATTCCGCCATGATGAGATCATCAGCCTGCTGAAAAACGTTGGGGAAAGAGTGGTCCTGGAGGTCGAGTATGAGCTGCCACCGGTCTGTAAGTAGTGAGGATGCCGGGAGGGATGCTGCCTGACGCAGCTTCCTACAGCCGCAGGCCTGCCTCTCTCTGCCTTGAGTCTTACTACGGCAGAGGGGGAGGAGCGGTTCCTTCACATTTCAAAGCAACTCGAATTGGGAGACGTGTAGTCTCCTCAGAGAAAACTGGGGGATGCTCAGTTAGCACTGAAGGTATCGAGGGCTCGCGTTCCATTAACGGGATCCATGAACGTTTTTGCCATTTATGCTACTTCAATGAGCAATGTAATTTGAAAAGCCCGTGCCTTAAGCGCTACCAAGATATGGTTCTTGGACTTAGTGAAGTCTTTAGACACTTTATATTGACTCTTTGGTGGATGAGCTCCTAGAAAAACATAAGATGATATCGCGTTTATTATTACTTAGCAGTGATAATAGTAATCAGTGCAGCCAGACAGACATGTTTTGAGCATGTACTAAACGCCGAGAGCATGAGAGAAGCACCGGCATCCACTCACATCCTCCTCGACATGAGGATGGGGACAGATTGGGAAGGAACTTGAATATCAGGCCAGACGTCTGCAAACACCAACTTCACTTGTAGTCGCTGCTTGTCTTTGAAAACGTTGCTTAAGCTCCATGTCTGAGTCTGCGGCAGACCGTGAATCACTGGTTGTCATGAGAGGTAACTGAGTATTTGTCAGACACTTAGAACTAGATAGATAGATAGACAGACAGACAGATAGATGATAGGTAGGTAGGTAGGTAAATAGATAGATAGATAGATAGATAGATAGATAGATAGATAGATGATAGGTAGGTAGGTAGATAGATAGATAGATAGATAGATAGATAGATGATAGGTAGTTAGATAGATAGATATAAATATGATATATTATATATATATATGATCTATTGATCAACCAGTGGAAACTACAAGATAGACATGTATAATTTTTCTTCTCATTCGTTTAGGTGTAAGGCGAGGTTTTCTCCAATTAATAGGATACAGAGCATTTGAACCTAGCCTGCCTGCCTCCAAAGGCCATTTGCTCCTTTCCTGGGGGTGTGGCCTCTGCTGTGTGTTGTGGCTATGCTCAAACGTCCCATCTCCTGTGAGGAGCTGTTCCCCAGGGATGTGACCCTCTTTACTTCTTCCTACCCGTGGGAGCTTAAATCACTATGAATGGTTGGTGATAACCTGCGCTCTGTAATAAGCCGATAATTATTTATTCTGCTTTGGCCATGGCTGTGCTCCAGGAGCAGGAGGCACATCCGTGAATGTCACCATCTGCAGGCATAAGGCAGGTTATCAAAAACCATGTAGGACTGGGACCAGACCACAGTGTTGGGCAATGATGTGAGGAACAGTCTTTGAAAAGGCAACAGGGATCTAGAACTTGAAGGCAGTGAAGGAAGCAGCTATATGAACTTCTGATGGAAAAGCTCCAAGCAGCTGAAAGAGTCAGCCATAAGAGCAGAAGGCAAGACAATACCTGTGGTTCTAGAAGCATTGAGACCCAGCGTGGCTGGGATAGAATAAAATAAGCAGGAAGAGAATTAAGAGACAAGGTCAGAAATGTAAGGGCTGGGGTGATCTTATGGGCCACTGGGAGGACCTTTTCCTCTGCTCTTACTGATTCCAGAACCCTGGCCTCAAAAAGAGACCACACATGGTCTCACCTCCCCAAACGCTTTGTGGCTGCTGAGCTGCAGACAGAAGCGATGGGCAGAGGTAAAGGTGGGGGAACAAGGTAGGAGACTAGGACAGTGATCCAGGTAAGAAATGGTGGTGATGAGTGTTCATGAACCAGAGTCAGGCTGAGCAAAGACAGAGTCAGGGGTCACACCAAGGTTTCTGAGCCTGAGCATCTGGAATAATGGAGCTAGGCAAGATTATAGGGGAGGGCTGGCTCGTTGGGGAGAGATTGTTTGAATATGACATTGGAGACTTTGTTTGCCATATACATAGAAATATTAAGGGAAGCAGGGTGGGCAAGCGATTTCAATGGAAACTGAGATTGCGATAATACAGAAGGTATCTGGGACTCCAGGACCGGATTAAAACACCTGGGCTATGTTATGTTCTCTGAGCCTGGGAATACCCGCCCATAAATGGCTATCATCATTGTTAGGTATACTCTATAAGGATTCAGTAATGTGGTCACATCCTTGGGCCACTGTTACATTCTTGGCAAATATTAGCCATTATTAGCATTACCACTGTAAGACACTGGTTTCTTTAACATTATGAAAAGTCAATTTGCCTTTAAATCGTTAGCTCAAAGTTTCGGCCAGGAGTTAAGAAAACTAGCTCTATAGAGATGTGGCTCTCCTTTATATGTTTACCTTCTGCTGGGTGTGTATATCAGTAAAATGCATTCCCTTCCTAAAGGAACTCATGACAGGGTTTAGGGTAAGACTAAGAGTGGAGAGTAGTACAGTTCATAGATCACTCAGAGCTGGGGACTTGGGGGAGAATGGGAAGGAATGGGACAGAGTGACTACGCAAAGGAACAGTCTGGGCAGAGGGTCCAGCAAGGGAGTAGGAGATAGTGGCCTGCACAGGCTGGGCTGCAGATGGGCTCGTTGGAGCAGAAAGTAAAGACAAGGAGACCCAGGACAGGGCTATGACCTACAAGGAATCAGTTGCTGAGGCCCCATGGAAGATTCACACTTTTAAAACTGCATGGTCAGATCACAGTGTTTCAATCTTTCATTTTACAGATTAAAGGGAGAATATCTAAACCTATTTGCCTAAGGCTGTGAACTGCCTTCCAAAGAGATGATATCTGTGGACCCTACAGCATCCTTAGAGTTAAAGGGGAGAGAGCTAGGATCAGACATGTTTAGGAGTTAAATCTATGGAGACTTGGTGCTTAAGTAGATTTGTCTTCTCCGTGCAGTAAAACTGACAGGAAAAGAGAAAGGAGTGCTTTTAAACAACAGTGTATCTGTCATGATACAATTCAGCTGGAAGAGGCTGATCCGCCAAGGATGATCTCTATCTATTTTTCTTAGATTGGGGAAATTATGAAGGCCTGAGAGTTCAGAAAGGTGAAAGGCATTAACAAGCCATTCATGTACCTAGAGCAAGAAAATGAGCAGGCCATTACAGCAGCTACCTGAGGCCCACCTAAGATGCCATCAGCCCTTTCCCTCAACATCAGCAACCACACACCCAGACCTCAGCTGTCTGCAAGATTAGAAAGCTGGGAAGGATATATGTGTCTGTGAGAGAAGATAGATAGATAGATAGATAGATAGATAGATAGATAGATAGATAGATGATAGATAGATAGATGGATGGATAGATGGATGATGGATGGACGGACAGAGAAAGAAAGAAAGAAAGAAAGAAAAAGGGGAGAAAGAGAAAGAGAAAGAAAGAGGGAGGGAGGGGAGAAAGGGAAAGAGAAGAAAGAAAGAAAAAAGAAAGAAAGAAAAAAGAGAAATGAAAGGAAGGAAGGAAAGAAGAAAGAGAGAAAGAAAGAAAGAAAGAAAGAGAGAAAGAAAGAAAGAAAAAGAAAGAAAGAAAGAAAGAAAAAGAAAGAAAGAAAACCTGAACTTGGACAATTCATTTATCATCTCTAAAATTCCATTTCTTTATGGAAATGAAGCACTTGGTCTACCTGTGTTCCAAACTTCAATTTCACAGGAAAATTCTGTAACTACTCTCAGAGCTACTTGGGGAGATTTTAAGCAAAATGTATCTCAGGTATTTATGCATTAACCATTGATCCACAAAGTGCCTTCCCACTTTCTGTCCACAGAACCCCAGTGGAGTTTTGAAATGCTAACTACTTCTGGGCCATTTTCAATTGGCACTTAACATTTTATCATCAGTGGGGAAAAAAATTAGAAAGAATGTAATTTGGGATACATTTTATTTACTTAAATACTGTTTCCATTCAAACTTTGGAGCTACAGATTTTCCCTATTTAATCATTAAAGAGAGAAAGCTGTCAGTCTGTTTAGTGCCTGGTCCATCTGTTGAGTCAGACCAGCTGAGTCAGATCAGCTGTCTAGCAAAAGGAATCCTTTCTTCCCTCAGATGTGTGTATGAAAGCATGTCACTGTGGGGCCATCTTGTTCAGACCCTGTGGTCATCTTGTTGGGAGTGTGAATGGAGAAGGAGGGATGTTTGAAGATTTCCTCCATGAAGTTCTTTCTGGGGTTGAGCCTACAGGAGCCTTACTCTACAGAGCCCTCCCTGTGGCAGAGGGAGAGAGGAGAGCCCCACCTACTTGAGCACATTTCTAGCCTCTGATTTCATCCCCTAATCCCATAGGGACACAGCCAGATTTGTAGGCAAGGAGACTGGATAAAGTGGGAAACAATTCAACTCCTGTCCTCCTCTAGAGGTGGTAATAGGGAAGAGGGGTGGAGTGTTTGACTTGGAGCCATCACCTATAGTAGAGCAGCTTTAAAGAAACACATAAAAACTCTAGAAACAAGGAGTCACAATGTCAAGGAGACCTTTGACCCAGCCCTGGAATCCTTTGGCCAAGCACCTTCATCACACGTCTGTGAGAGAGTGAGCCACATTTCCATAGTCGGTACAAGGATGCTAAGACTGAGTGTGAAAACAAAATTAGCAAGGACCAATGGTGTGGATAAAAATGGTAAAGATCCAACATTGTTAGTTAGTTATATTAAAATGTACAGAGGCGGATGTTCGAAGCCAACCATTGGACTGAGCACAGGGTCCCTAATGGAGGACTTAGGGGAAGGACTGAAGAAGTTGAAGGGTTTGCAACCCCATAAGAAGAACAACAATATCAACCAACCAGACCCCCTGAGCTCCCAGGGACTAAACCACCAACCAAAGAGTCCACATAGAGCGACCCATGGCTTCAGCCACATATGTAGCAGAGGATGGCCTTGTCAGACATCAATGGAAGGAGAGGCCCTTGATCCTGTGAAAGCTTCATGCCCCAGTGTAGAGGAATGCCAGGGCGGTGAGTCGGGAGTAGGTGGATGGTTGTTGGGGCACCCTCATAGAAGCAGGGAGAGGGAGGATGGGATGGGGGTTCCCAGGGAGGAAAGGGGATAACATATGAAATGTAAATAAAAATTCTAAATTAAAAGAAAATGTTGCCAACAGTTACCGTTGCAATGGAAGTGAGCAACTTCAGAGTGATCTGAAGCTGTGGGTAGGACCAAAGTCTTCAGATAGACTGGGTTTGACTCTAAGAATCCTGTGGTCAGCTAGAGAAAGCCAAAACAAAATTAGAATTCTAGTACTTCATGTCCCCAGAGCAGATACCCAGCCAACGAGCACAGGTGGCCTGGAGCTGGAATATGGTATAATTGAAAGATGATTTAATGATTAAATAAACTAATATTTGCAGGCCACTGTGCTGCGTTCTGGGCACAGAATAGATGGGCATCGGTTATTTCTCGCCAAGGTTCTGCCTTCCTCATTCTTAAAGTGAAAATGTCGTATTCTACGCTAGTTTCTTCAAGGTGCTTGTTGGATCATGGAAATAAAAGATCATTTAGCTCAAGCCCAATTTTGTTCTTCATTTAATTAAAACTATCCCTCAAGTCTTTGGTCTGTTTGGAGGCACAACGTCTAGTTGATTAGAGCACATGGGAGTCCCTCGATAGCCAGGAGGTGACATTCAATTAAATCAGCCATGTAGCAAACATTTGTTCTGCTGGACATTTGTGTGGCTTCTCAGCCTAGCAGGGCATTTCCTGTCCTTTATGCCCCAGCCTGGCAGTCAGCAGATCAACGGCATGGACCATCCTGATTCTGTGAGTTTGAAGGCGCAATCTTCATACTAGTTCCTATAGGATCCCTTTGAGGATATAGCGTTTCTGATCATTAAAAATAACAACACGAGCTAGTTTAAGCCACTAGCTAGTTGTACAGATGGCAAGAAGAGAGGGATGTTTTTATTGGTTCTTTAAAAATGTCGATGTGCAGATAGATGCTCCTGGAGTTTGGATGGAGCTCTGTCTCAAGAAACCCATTGAGAGTTGAAACTCTTGTGAAGTCAGGATTTGATAAAACAACCCCACTGAACATCTCGGCCTGGCCCACCTGAAATGCACTTTCGACATTTGTTTGGGGAAAAGCATGTGGCACAGGGTTATTTTATAATAAAGTGCCATGTCATTTTGTTGGACACTGCACAGAGAAGGAAAACAAAATGAACCGTGTGTATGTTCACCACCACAGTAAAGGCCACACAGTGTCACTAAAGCATCCTGTGGGTCACGGATTTTATATTAAGAGTTTTGTGTAAGAAATGTGTTAAGATCAAGTAACAGGATAAAACGTGTTACTGATAATTATGACTAGAGACATATTACACCTTTGACATAGGATCTCACTATGAAGCCCAGACTGCTCTTTCACGCCCTCTGTAGCAATTCTCCTGCCTCAGCCTCCCAAGTGCTATGATTGTAAGCATATGCTACCATTCCCAACGTCCCTCGCACAGTGTTTTAAGGGATGGAAAGCCATCTGCTTCTGTACAACTTGCAAGTTCTCTTCTGTGCACCAACAAAACCATTCCCATACCTCATGTTAAAATACCCAACTGGTGGGATTTTTTTTTTTATGTAGCTATAGTATATTAGACGGTCAGAGTCCTTTGCTGTGTCCCAAAAGCAGTTTCAGAGTATTTTAGGGTCTATGTCTTAACATGAAATATACTTGCATGTGTCATTCAGTATAATTAGACACTGAAACTTGGCAGTACAGTTTTATCTTGTGAAATGAGAGCCATAAAAGCCAAGCAACAGAACGCCATGGAGGCAGACGAGTTCCGGCAGATCTTCGTCTTCTTTGTTGACGCGACGCGAATGTACTTAGGGCGTCATTAGCTCTCTGAGTCGCATTTGGGATGCTGGCAACTGTGTCGAGCAGCTGTCTATGTGTCAGAACATCTATTTGCACCAAGTAACCCATTGATTGTAATCTGGGAGGAACGAGTTTGCCTCATATTCAAAACTAAGCGTGAATGCAGAAATCACTTCATAAGCTTGGCAGAAGTCATAATGCCTTTGTATTCCACAAAGGAAAATGTTTCTATTTGTTGAAAATTGCCTTGCTGGCTCTGTAGAGTTTAAACAACATAAACATCACTCCCTATCTAAAATGTGTCTATCCAGAAGGAAAGGAATTAGCTATGAGTTTGGCTTCTACTTGGAACAATACGGGTCATTTATACGGATAACTACCTACAGTGTCTGCATGCCATTTCAGGTTTGTTTTTTCCTCAGACTTCATTGGAATTATTGCTCTATTCTTCGAAATAAATTATTTGCAACATAACTTGCAAGCCTATTATGTCACATTGGGAAAAAATTACAATAGAAATGTCATTACAGCCGCAGACTTATGCTTTCCCATCTCATTCCCGTATGCAGCTGTGCAAGGATCGAGTGTTATGTTCCGAACAGTGGAGGTCACTTTGCACAAAGAAGGCAACACGTTTGGTTTTGTCATCCGAGGTAGGTGGACGCTAATAACTATGGGGAGATACAGAGGGCGTCCTTAAAACCTGATGTTCTCAAGGGGGGGTTATCCTTAAACAAATAAAACAACGATGAAGAATCAAATGAATTCCAAATGATGGGCTTTGTTTTAGCCCAGTAATATAGGGCAAGCAGCCTGGGGAGCTGGTCAGTTCTCAGAGAGCACACTGACTTAGCTCTTTCCAATATTCTTTGTCTTTGTAACTGCTCTGCATTCTTGAATCAAACATGTTGATAGGTATGGTTTGATTTAATTCATGAGGATTAAGCCACTTCATTCACATTACTTTCTTTGGAAATGAATTTTATTACAGCAGCTTTCTAAAAACCAAAGACAACCTAGTCCTTGGGGTACCCAAGAGTATCAGCTCAACATATCTCATTATGGGTCAACCTTGATGCCAAAGAGTTCAAGTGACTGCATTAATTCTGGACTATGGCCCTGGGCTTTTCTGGTTTTGCTTTTCTTAGTAGTGATTCACCCCTGAAAGACTGTCAGAACATTGGCAGTTCTTCATCCATAGGATGATAATGATACTCAATAACTATGTCTGCATCAGAAACTAACATTACACTTTGGGGGGAATCTTTTCTTCTTGTTGATATTGTTGTTATCTGTAACATCTTCTATTTTAAGGGAAATTTCCGTCCAAATGTGTTATAAAGTCTAAACCAATATCGGCTGTTCATCTTAACTACATATGTATCGAACACTAAAACAGCTGTGTTTGCTTGGATAAGCTTTTCTTCTTAGCTGAGCTCTGAATGTTCCATAATAATCTGGATGTCATTTAGCAAACCCACCTCTCAATAAAATATTAACTAAGCACACGTCCACACGCCAGTATAGCAGGGAGTGCTGTAGTATCAGGAGACAATGACCTTACCTCAAGGAGTTGAGATCAATGAATCTGAGACACAAGTTGATAACTTCCGCCAACTGAGTAAAGCAGTAGATAAACTAGGAATCCATTGTGTGTGCTGGCTCAGCAGTTATGACATTTCTCTGGCCAAAACCTATTTTTAAGACTCACACTGGGCTCCAAGGTCAGGTTACCAACCACAACCATTCTTAAATTAAAAAAAAAAAAAATTAAATAAATATAGTCAGAACTCTCCTTATACGATATTTAGACTGAAAGATAATGTATATAAATTCTATATGGCGGTTCGAAACACATGAAAAAAGTTCTGATTGTTGAAAAACTGCATTGAAGACTACTTTAGCTGTACACATTCATGACTAATTACTATACAGTTAATCAATAACAAACCGAACTGCTAATGCAAGACTTAGGCCAACAGTAATTTCTCGTTACAAAATACAGTAACTAGATGGAACTGAATCCCACATCTGTCTCCAGGCAAGTAATGGTGTAATCTTACCAAAAATATCCCTTTAACAACTTTCAGGAATTTCAAAAGTTTATGAGGCTGAAGTACTAGCTGATGCATGGGGGGACCTCATACAGAAAAGGAAGCGTGAATGAGTCAGTCAACATTCTTCTGTTGAATTTGTGTGATTACAGGTGCCATTGTGTTTTAAAGTATCCACAGGAAAGAGCCAGTTTTAGCCCGTGACCACCACATTGTATAGACCAGGAATTGCCTTGACACACTGGTTAGACCTGAGGCTTTGCAGTTTTACATCTTTACATTTTAAAATCTGTTCGAGGACCACCTCTAGAAAGTTCCTCTGCTCTTCTCAACCCATCCATTAAAGGTTGTCGGCTAACCGCATGAGCAACATGATGGATAGATAGATGGATGAATAATTGATAGTTTTGACAAAGACGCCATCTTTAGCTCTATTTGGATCAGCGCGAAGACTGATAAATCGTGAAGGAGGTGGATATTGCAGACTGAACATGTCCGTTCCGTCCTGGAGAGCTTCTTGCTCACGTGTTCTCGTGGAATTTGTAGCAATGGATAAAATTCTGCTTCTAATGCCCCGAAAAAAAAAAAAAAAAAAAAAAAAAAAAAAAAAAAAAAAAAAAAAACTTGGTTCCAGAAAGACTGGAAAATTCTTCCCACAGAACCAAGAGTGGGGCCTCCATGCCCTAACTTCAGTGAGTTTATCCTTGGAAAGAAAGAACATGCTCTGAGTCTCTGAGGAACCATGTTGGATTAATGGGCGACTGCCCTTCCCACCAAGGCTCATGGTTTGATTTTGGTCCTGGGAACCCCTGGAACAGTAAAAAAGAAAGAATTGACTCTTGTAAGCTACCCTCTGACCTATCCGCACACGTAGAAACTAAAATGCTTAAATGTTTCAAGAGCAAACTTAAACGACAAAAATCTATATTTAAAGAGGACTGCTTCGCTGAGCCTGCTTTTTACAGTGGTCAAGGAAACTTAGACATTCCCAAGTTTACAGCTGTGAAGAGGTCGGCCTGTTATGTATGACACAGTTCGCTCACACGCTTTCTCCTCTGTGACCCTGGCACTGGCTTGCTTTTCTGGAGCTAAATATTGAACCTGAGATCTCAGTCATGCTAAGCTCCTCTACCCCAAGCTCCGTCTCCAGCCCAGATGCTAATGCTTGTCAAAGCATCTCAAAGGATGCTTATGCGTGTCATAGCCAGGGAGCTTGGCTGGTCTGAGTTGCCTGTTTTACATTTTAAGTCCAAACTCCTAAAACTTAAGTGGATGGCAAACTTAGTGGATTACTTCAATGATGATGAAATGTCAGCTGTCAAGGAATTTGGAACTCAAGTAGCATGCATTCAGTGTTTTATATTTAAATTTGGATCTGAGAAAATCATCGGAAGAGGTTTTTTTGTTTGTTTTGTTTTGTTTTTTTATTTTTGCTGGTTTTAACCTGCATCCCTTTCTAAACCAGTTCTGGCATAGAAAAGCAAATGTAACTTTTAGAAATGTTTTGCAGAAAAACAAACAAAAACACCCACAATTCTCCATAATCTCTCTTGAGCTGAATGTGCCAGGTTTTGGAAATTACAGTCTGTTCTACCACACACTCATTGAAAAGAGATGATGGTGGTCTTCATATTTATCAGACACTGGGAAACTAGAGACCACCCATGAGATCTCCCAGGATGACAATCCATAAGGAACTCGGGTCACATAAAGAATGGACTAGGAAATATTCCATCTTAGATAGACTCTAATGGGCTAGAACCACCATTTTCTGCTCTGGAGAAAACTCATTTGGAGAAAAGCAGACATGGTATTTGTATGTGTTAATAGTCTAGTCTATATAACAAGGACCAATGTATGACTTGGATGGCACCAAGGGACTATTAGGAAGAATGTTGTAACTCTGCCTGGTCCAGATGTGGAGTGGACTGCCTCAAACTTTGTGACTTGCTCCATTACTGGTTGGCCACAAGCACAGGCTGGGGAGCACGGGTGAAGGAAGTTGTACAAACTGGTCCTGGATCAAAAAGAAAATTCCCGACAGATCACCTTCTATCTGAAGCTCCTCTACACTGTAGTTCTACAAACACCTCTACAGAAATTTTTCTTAGGCATAATTTAAATCCTCATTTGCCATCAGGAGGGGAAAGTATGGCAAACCCGCTCCTAAGATTTTTGAACACTAATTTTGTCAGTGGCCATTTATACACCACTTAGGTTTGTTCTAGACAGGATCATATTCTATAGTCAAGACAAGCCTGGAATTGGCTACATAGCTCAAAGACCGGGCTGATTCCACAGTGAGAAGGACCCCTACGGCCTCAGCTTCCCAAGTGCTGGAATTATAAGTGTGTGCCACCACACTTTTCTTCCTTCTCTCCTCCCTCCTGCCCTCCACCTGTCCCTCCCTTCCTCTCTCCTTCCCTTCCTTCCTTCCTTCCTTCCTTCCCCACTTGACCCTTTTCTTGAGTCTCTTCTAATACATATGGTCAGAGACCTGCTTCCTCCTGTATATCCTGGCCCAGGCTCAGCATGAGGCATTCATACCTTCACATTGTTTATGACAGGCAGACATTCTCATTGGACCAGTAGTTTTAATTACTGAACCCCACACCATTCCCATTGTCAAATGCCCTATACCACCCTGATAACTGCTTATATTTATTGCGAGGTGGGGAGGCAGTGACTTCAGAAACATCCCACCGAAAACAAATATGCCTTTTAGTGATTTTTACATCCCGGAGAGAAAGCGACATGTTCTCCCCCAAAGATCCACACATCTACTGCAATGCCTTAGCTGACACACTTTGTAAGTGATTCTTTTAAAAAGGAACAAGAGTGGTTTTAAGCAACCTTCCTTTTTGTTTTGTTTTTGCTTTAACTAGGGGGAGCCCATGATGATAGAAATAAGTCCCGTCCGGTTGTGATAACCTGTGTTCGTCCTGGAGGGCCTGCTGACAGGTAAACTACATCTTTCTGTGTCTTTATGCAAAAATCCATAGAAGGAAGCTGGAGATTCTGAAAGAGAAAATGTCTGTCACGTCTCATAGTAGCAGCTGGATATCAAGTATGTATGTGAGGATATAAAAACTCAAAGAATTAGAGCTGTGGATGCAAAAATAATAATAATAATAAGGGTTTGCCTACCTTTCCCATGCTCCCTCCACAGCAAGTGCTTGGTTCTGAGCTCAGTGCCTCCACTGGAGATGTAGACCTCACTGGCTGCCTCTCGGGGCTGGGTGGCCTGACTCTGCACAAGCACTTACAAAAAGCACCAGGCTCTCTCAAGGTAGGACCTTGGCCTGTGCCCTTCAGTGCTGCTGTGTTCCCATCTTGGGAAGAATCAGTGGTACCTCGACGCTGACCATCAGCACATAACACCTGGGCTGTATCATCACTTCACGATGATGACCCCGCACGTCATGAGGGAGTGACATTTAGTCAGATGGAAGAAACAGTGTCTGTTTCTAGAGATCTCTTTCTTGGGAAATTGGTATGGGAATGGAAAATGCTCTTAGGTGTTTTCTCATAAGCCTTGCTTGGGTCACAAGTAAACTGGGAATCTGTTTGTCTCTCGTGATGCTTGAGCCTGTGTTGTTTTCTGATGGCCAAGGTGGGCTCCGGAATGATGGCAGAAAGCTCTTCCCCACAGACACTGTTCAAGGGTAGGAAGAAGACACACCAGTTGTATCTGCCTATCCGTTTAGAATGAAGATTGATTTATTTTTAACTTTGTGGGAAAGAAACCATCACAATGACTGCTATTCATGAAGCATTTTCTATGTTCCAGAAAGCACACCATCTGTCTGGCTAATATGGTCTTATTTTAGATTTACAACCACCCTGTAAATGAGTCACTTTAATTTTCTCACAGCTGACCAATCAAAGCCGTGGGCAGGCTTTAAGTTCAGGTGGGTATTAAAGAGGACTGGGCTACAAGTTCAGGTTTTTTCCTACAGAACTCATGCTGTGAGCTGACTTCTAAGGAGGATGATATTTCATATAAAACAAGAAAATGAGAAGATGTTGGCTTCCGGCCTGCACTAGTGTCTCTCTGCCTCTGCAGAAGACAGCACATAATACAAGCCTCAGAGAGTCCCACCCTCTCTCCCTATACTGCTCTTTCTAAAGAAAATAAATGTATACACACTGCTCATTAATCTTTATGGTTAGGGTTAACAAGAATGTCGGGAGCAATGCACACATTATTGTCAAATGCAATTAGAATCCTGAGACACCCAAGCACTAAATATGAAACTTCAGTCATGGGCCTAGAACGGTCTGAGTGAAAGATGTGTTTGACGAGTCATTTCTATTCTTCCATGTTCCACGTTTGTCAGACCTTGACTTTTTCATCTCAGGCCCTTCCTTCCTGCAAGCAGAGACTGTGACCCGGAGGTTCCTTTGACAGTGCCTCCATGATGTCTCTAATGGCTTAGACAGTCATTTCCTGGTGCCTTAAGACTGTGGCCACAGCAGGGAGTATATCATTTGCCTGCCTCGTCCCAGGCACATGAGGCTGGTTTGGCATAATGATTGGCAAATGGCCTCCTAACTCAGTGGGGAAATTTACAGACTTGGAAACTTCTCCCTAGCACTCCATCTTCCACTCGGGTTCACTGCTGATAAATGGAATGGAATTAAAAGGCTTCTCTGGCTTCTCTGTTCAATCTAACTTTGGGCAAAATAGGTGAATGCTATTTCCCGGGCTCTAATAAATCAATTTTAGACTATCAAGAGAAAGCCTACAAGAGGGCAAAATGTACCTCCCTTCCTTTTTGTCCTCCAAGAGTTAACTGTAGGTGACCAGGTTATTTGCTAATAGCTAGTTATAGTCTCATTACTGGTTTTTGTATTACAGCGATTTTCTGTTCAAGGCTACCTCTTTACACTCTAACTGTCATTCCTGATGTCTGAAGAGTGCGCAACTGGGGGGGGGGGGGGAATGGCAGAGTGTGCGAGAAAGCATGTCTCCGGCTAAGTGGCTATTAGCGCTGAGCCCCATTATGCTAAATTAATCAAGACTGTCCCTTTATGCCATCTCTAGAGAGGGTACCATCAAACCTGGAGACAGGTTACTCAGTGTCGATGGAATTCGGCTTCTGGGAACCACCCATGCTGAGGCCATGAGCATTCTTAAACAGTGTGGACAAGAAGCAACGCTGCTGATAGAATATGACGTCTCCGTGATGGGTATGTGTGAAGCCCCAAGGATATGATGTCTTATACTGTGTCAGCTGAAAAGACACCTTAGGGTTTGGGTGTGAATAGTCCTGCTCTCATAGCAGCTGGGGTTGCATGGGTACACATTTGCTCTGAGTTAGGAAGCAGTAAGTGGTACTTTCCAGTGGTACACAGATCTCATGTCCACGGCTTCAATAATGAAGTCTCACCCTATCAGTGTTTGACCTGGCCGTCAGTTCTTGCGTCCACAGTATACATTTGCACCTAACTAGTTCTACCTCCCTGACTCACAAAACTCGAGTTCTGGCTTTCTGATTTTCATGTCATTGCAAGAGAGCCCTAGCAGCCACAAGTCTTGACAGTGAGGTGACAGAGAAAGCAGCCAGATTGAGTTTCTCTGCAGAGGCTTTTAATGACTTGATCCCCCGAGTACATGCTGATGGCTATGTAAATCCCTGTGTGGGGACATGGTTCACTGTCTGCACTCATGGAGGAGACTGTGATGCATGAATGACACAGAGTGATGTAGTCTCTCCAATAAGGCTCATATGCTCAGATACACACACACACACACACACACACACACCCATTTTCTTGAAAACAGCTTAATTTCATTCTTTTTTTATGGCTGAAGAAAACTCTGTGTGTGTGTGTGTGTGTGTGTGTATTTTCTTTACCCGTTCATCTGTTCACAGGCACATAAATGTATCATTTTCTATTATAAATAATGCTGCAATAAACATGGATATGCAAGTGATAAGCAAAATAAAGTAGACTCAGAAAGATATCTCTCATATGTGGCCTCTGTGGTGTGTGTGTGTGTGTGTGTGTGTGTGTGTGTGTGTGTATTAAAGTGGAAGCAATTCTATCTAGGAAAAGGAAGAGGAAGAAGACAAGCAAGATGGGTGGGCTAGGGGAACCAGCAGTGAATATGGACTGATCATAGTCATAGTACATGATATTCTTGAATGGCACTCTCTTTACAGTGAATATACACCAACAATTTTTCATTGCTCCAAATAGCTTGTATTGAGTAGACGTAGAAATGCATAGGTTTTCATCTGTGATGTAAGTAGATGTAAAGCATTTTATTTCTAATGAAAGCCTATGGGGGTTTCTTTGCTTCCCTTCGTATTTGGTATTTTTATCCATGTTGCCATGTTTGTTCCAGGGCACGTGCACTGGGATCTCTGTACACTCAGCACACTCTTCCTAGGAGGAGGATTGGGAAGCGCAGTTTCATTTGCCAACGGAAGATGACTGTTACTTTTTCTCTCACCCATTAACAAATCAATATACTTAATAAATGCAAACCCATATTATTTTAAATATTTACAAGGTGAAAATCCCTCCTTTTAAATGTGGTTGAACTGTATTATCAAATTCTTAGGAGAAGCCCAAGGGTCTGACTCATAGAGACGTAATATGATAACAAGGAAAGTGTGAGACTGAAGAAGACATTTTTTAAAAGGGGGTAAGGGGGGTCCTAACACTAAAGAATACAGAGTCTTTGGATACATTGGTTTGAATTCTGGAGTCCCTTGACCTTGGACAAATCATTTCATCTCTCCAGGCTGGCTGGTCTAGGAAGTCATGCCTAAAGTAGGGATAACAGGAAAACTAGTTCTTCAAAGTATTGGTGTATTAAATAGACAAATGCATGTGAAATGCTCGCCATAACAAACTGTTGTTAACTATAAGGAAATGAGCGTTGATCATTTCCATGCTCTAAAGCTCTAAATCAAAGCCCAAGTCTTCCGTTGCCCTTAAGATGCAGTGTTTGCTTTGGTCTCTGAAAACATTTCATCCTTTCTCAAAGGGATCATTTAGAAATGATACAGCCTGGATTATTATATTTTCTAAAAGTTCATCCAATGTCTTGTTTTCATTTCACATGCTTTTGCCCACAATATTTTGAAAATATTTTTCTGAGAATGCAAATTCACTTTGACTTTTAAATCTTCAGTGGAGTAACACACAATTAGCTTGTGGATGTCATTCTGGGCCTGGTGAGGTAGCTCAGGGGTTAAGGGCTCTTCTCCTCTTTCAGAGGACCTCAGTTCCATTCCCAACACACACACTGCAGCACACAATCCTCTGTAACTCCAGTTCCAGGCATCCAGTAATGACCTCTGAGGGCACTGCACACATATGGTGCCCATACATACATGGCTGGTAAAACATCCATTCACACAAAATAAAAGCAGTTTATATATATATATTAACATATATATAAACATAAATGTTTAGGTTTGTTTTACAGAGTCAAAGGGATAAAGATTTTTACCAAATCTGTTTCAACTTGGAACTCACCTTAGGTATTTTTAAATATTTCATGGTTGCTTCTTTTACAACTTTATTCAACAGGAAGAACTACAGAGAACAGCCATTAAATGGAACTCTTCTTCGCTGGGTTGAACAAAGCTGACTGTTGTATGCTTTCTTTCTACCTATAACTAATTCTATAGTTAATGTCTATAGTGATCTGGTTGATCTGTTTCGAATACAATCAACAAATTATTATAATCAATAATAAGAATGGAACATTAACTGGAGTGTTCCTGACCCTTCCTCATACTATACCCAGTATGATCACCAAACCAATCCTTATGAAAAATGAGCTAAGGCCCAGGTCACGCCCACCTTCTTATTGTTCCAGTTCATTTAGATGACTCACTCTCTTTCTTATTTTATGAATGAGAAGAAAATACACTCTAGCACCTTCTGGATACTTGGCAGTGGTATTTATATTTGCCTCCACTATGTATGTGTTTGTTGTGATACAAAGTTTCACAGACCTGTGGAAACAATAAGCAGGTCTTTTGTTTATTCCTGTTACACTACACAGGGAACTGTCAGACACACACAGACGCTACTTAATGATAATTGTAGGTTGGTCTTGGTTGGCTGTCCTTATGACCAATCATTATTAAGTGGATGTTTGTAGAATGTACCAGAAGATAGATATATACTTCATGTTCAAAATGAAGTTATTTTGAGATTCATGATTTTTGTCTTACACTGTAGTGTAACATCCCCAGACTTTCTGTCTCAGTACCTCTTAAACTACCCATTGTGGTTTTCTGAATCCTAAAAGTATTTAACACTTCCTTTAGATATCATTTTATATGTCTACCTTCAAACTACTTAATTTTTGTTTGTCTATAGTACCATGTAAAACCAAAGATAACAAAGAAAATGAATTCATGTTTTATTCCAGATACCCCAGGGCATTACATCTCTGCACAGTTGTGTGAATAGTCCTTACTAACACAGTCATTCAAACCCAAGCAAATGGAAACAGTAATTTTCAATTTTCGAGCAGCTGCTTAAATAGAGATAGATTTGAATATATAAGTCTTTTTTTTAATGGTGGGTTTTAATGGTGGGTTTCCCTTCACAAAGCATAAACTTAACAACACTGTATTTGCATTTTCAAAATATAAGAACCAGGATATAAAACCTTGTACCTATGAAATCCCAGCTGCAAGCCCTAAGTGGGAACAACTGTCACCGTACGTGTGCCTGTACTGATGCCTCATATGACCTCCATTAACTGGAAACTGAGAACTGCCAAGTTCCTTCCAGCAGTAGTCACAGCGTTCCATGTGATGAGGCTCCCCCCACTCTGGAAATAACGTAAACAGAAGCCAGGAGTATCCTTTGTAAAAGACACATAAAATTTTTAAATGCCAACAGTCGTTTCTTTAGGATGAAGAAATGGTAGTTATAGTGGTGTATACAATTTTTATCTAAAACTTAACTCATTTTTAAGATTTATTTATTTTTATTTATATGAGTAAACTGTAGCCATCTTCAGACACACCAGAAGAGGGCATCAGATCCCATTACAGATGGTTGTGAATCATCATGTGGTTGCTGGAAATTGAACTCGGGACCTCTGGAAGAACAGTCAGTGCTCTTAACCACTGAGCTATCTCTCCAGCCCCTAAAACTTAACTCTTATTAGATACTATTATTCTCACTACCTCATTGCCTCGTACATGTTCAAACAAGAAAGGAATGCTGTGTGTAGTCCTTCCTGATTTCTTCTACAACTACCTAGAGAAGCCTTTCTGCTTCTAAGGACTTACTTGTTTACATTAGGCCACTAAGACTATTTTCTATGCTAGACTGTTGTCCAGCTGCGCTCCCCAAGTTACTTGCTGTTTGAGTTCTCTTCTGGCTATTTTTATTCCATCAGTCTGACCTTGGAATACATTTATCTCAGCCATGTGTTCCTGGACCATCACATCTAATGGTAACCTCTTCTCTTCCGACTCCTCTTTCTCCTTCTCCTCCTCCTTGTCTTCTCCTTCCTTCTTCATCTCTCTGTCCTTCCCTCTCTTTCTACTTGTACTCCTGTAGTCCCAACCTGCAACCTCCTGTAGCCAAAGCCCCACCTACCTCCATTTTCCCCATTAATTGGCTGTTAGGTTCTTTTATTTAACCAATCACAATAAGTGAATAAAGTTTACACATCATTTGGTGTACATAAGAACGTGCTCCTCAGGCGTGCAACCAGATCTCTGGGGGCCAGTACTTAGCCTTTAAATATATATCATTACCAGACCAACCCTTAAGAAATTTCTCCTTTTAAAGGTCACCTAGTATATGGCATATGACATAATGAAACCATGGAAATAATACAACACATTCACTAGGTCTGGGAATTAGGGATGGAAATCTTTGGTATATGAGTTCGTAGACTCTACCCACCACAATTGGGCTTAAGAGCAAACTAGAAAAGAAATACCAGCAGCAAAACAACCAGTTCGAGGTGAGCAGCCAGACTAACTCTAGTGCCCGGCAACATAGTACCAAGTAAGCTCCCTGTGACATTTATCAGATGAGCATGTGAGTATATGGCTCTTGAAGTTTCCTTTTGCCTTTAAAGCTTGCTATTGTTGCATACTATGCCACATTTCTGTAAATATTTTAAGCAAACTGATATAGCATCTTGAAACTATATACATAATGTATGAGATTTGTCTAGAATAGGGAACATCAATATGTATTTTTTTTTTTTACTTCTATGTAATATTGGATGGATGGAAGCTGACCCTCTGAAGCTATGTGGAGACCAGCTTTGAGTTTTGAACCAAACTCCTTGGTAGAGGGCATAATTAACTCTTTCAAGGTCTACAGATAACATTGGTACCAGTTCCCACCCCCCACCCACTGTATTAGTTACAAAATACACAGCAAAAAGCAACTTTTAAAATGGAGTGTTTATTTTGGCTCAAGGTTCAGGGTCTGGGGTGGGGCCTGGAAGTCCATTGTAGCTAGAAAAGCAAGGTAACAGGACTAGCTACTGTCAGAAGCAGCCAGAGGCAACTGCTCCTAGCTCCAGCTCTGTAGATTATGAAGCAGAGAACAGAGATTGCTTTGTTTCTTGTTTGTCTCTTTTCATTAAGTCCTAGAGCCCAGCTGGGGGAATGGTGCCGCCCATGTTCAGAGCTGCTGTTGGACCCTCAGTCAGTTCTCTGTAGAAACATCCTCCCAAACATTCCAATAGATGCTTCACTAATGCTCCAGATATTTCCTAATCTAATCAAGTCATTTATCAAAATTCTTCATCATAGTCATTTATATATGCAATCAGTCTTCCAGTCAGTAGACCAAAGAAGGGTCCATAGGTGATTCACCTTCAACCCCTTTAGCCTGATCAATTCTGAAAATTGAAACAGTTTATCATCTTGTTGCAGTAACTGGATGTTTCACTATTCCATCTGTAATGTGTACAACGGGATAACCCAGGGGTCTTTGCCCCTCTTAAAGAGGCAGTACAGTATTATAAGGCATGGGCATGTGATGTGGATGCACAATGTTCTTCAAAAGGTGGGGTCATTTTATGACACTAAGAAACAAACGCTTTTGCTTTAAATATCTGGCTGCTCTTATTTAAATACTGGGCTAACTTCCTCTGTATAAGCACTGGCTTGAATTGAATCTCACATTGCCATTTTGCTTGGAGGGTGTTCTCTATGGCTCCTTTTGTTCTTGTTTGTTTGTTTGTTTGTTTGTTTGTTTGTTTTGAGACAGGGTTTCTCTATCTTCCCTTGGCTGAACTGAAATTTGCTTTGTAGACCAGGCTGGTCTTGAACTGCCTGCCTCTGCCTCCAGTGCTGGGATTAAAGGTGTGCGACACCACCACCCAATAGTCAATTTCCTTACAGGAGAGCCTTTCAGTGACTCCCATCATACCTGTCCCCCAGCTGTAAGGACTGTCATTACGTTTTAGCCAACCCAGCTCCCAGACAATCTGGGGTGCCTGTCTTTCAGAAGCAAGGCAAACACTGCAAGTAGCTGTTCCAAATTGTGGGCATTCTTCTCACAACTTCCTGTTTCTGAAAGCATGTAGGGAAGGGCTTCGGGGGAAGGTGAAGATTTGGGGGCAGAGTATCAGAAATAAGAACCACTAGAGTGGTCCACTCTCTGGGTCCTATGGGGAAGTCCTACTTTCCATCCTGTTGCCAGCCAGGCAGCCCCACTACCTTATGCTGCTTCCATTTCCCTGGGTTCCCAGAGAGCTCTGTTTCTCAAAGCCTCATCCATACGCATTAGTTCTTGGCTTCTGGAGCTGTAAAGTAATTTGGTTAGCCTGACGCTACCTGGAAAGGTACCTGTGAACAGTTCTAATGCCCGAGTGACACCAACAGAAGTGTACAAAACACTAGAAGCTTAGATAATAAGTGTTAAGGTGATAGACAAGGAGATCAAAATAAGTGTGCCACAGATTAATAATTCAGCATCTAAATTTTCCCTAATGGCACAAGGGATTGCATTTTAGGTGATGCTCTTTTTCCGAGAAGATCACAAAGACCTCTACACATTTGAAACATAATTATTGCTCTACTGGCCAACATCTTTGAATTTAAATATTCAAAAGCCTATTGCCACTCCTTTGTAAACTGCTGAAACCATGAACCCCAACTAAAAAGGCCATGCATAAAAATATTTGAAAATAACTATTCACATTTCCTTAAACTGATATAAATCTAACCTCACTATCCATAAGAAAGTTGGCTATCAGTCATTCATTATCTCAAGCCTAGCTGTGTCACAGACAAATGTCCCAGAGACTGCCTCTCAGCATCCCTGGGCCCTGCCACCACTGCTTGTAAGAAATTCTGGCTTTCTGATACTTTTAATAAATGAATCAAAATTTGGCCAAAATTCTTTCAGTTTCATATTGTACATGATGCTTCTAGCATTTAAGATGTCCTGTCAGGTGGAAAGTGGCCCTTTAATTTTTACATAGTTTGGAGAGATAAAAAGCCAACAGGTCTGTCAGGGTGATTTCTCTTTGAGTGCTAAGTTTCTCTGAGGTCATATATATATATCTGTGTGTGTGTGTGTGTGTGTGTATGTATGTATGTATGTATGTATGTATGTATGTATGTATGTATTAGCTAGTCCAGAGTGGCTTTTCCTTTTGAAAGCTGAGAAACAGACAAGCTTGGTTCTTAATCACAAGGTCAGCCTGGGCCAACATTTTATAGTCTACCACCAAAGTACCAACCCAGATTATTTCCTTCATGGCTGTAGACCAATTGTATCTCCTCGTCTGTAAAACTGGCTCCAAACCATCTTTCACTGGGAAAAATCCTGGCTTGAGTGCTTTTCTCTAACATTGTTATTCATTATGACAAACTTTAGCTTCCTTTGATAACCAGATAATCACTTTAATGTCTAACACAAGTAAAAGGGTCCTATTTTTATTCACTCTGCCATGCTAGTGGGTGTTAATACCATCAACCTCACTATCAACATAATAAGTGTCAGAAGTACCTCCTGAAATTGTTCTTCTGCCTTCCAGTCTCACACACCGCCAGGCTTCGTTGCTGCAGGCACAGTGAGAGCAATATAAATGTGATACTGCATCCTTGCACAGCTTGGGTCCTGGAACCTTGACTAATAGTATTGACTAGTAGTAACCTTGACTAGTAGCATTGACTAGTAGTAAGCTTTGTTGCAGTAAATATTAAAAAGGCATCTGCTGCTACCAGTCCTGCTCAGTCTCTCTCTGCGGGAGCCACTCCAGTGTGGAGCCTTGCACCCAGGCTCTTTCTCTACCACGCAGTCCCCACACTGCCCTCTCTCAGCTGTTTCTCTTTTAGTGTGGAACTTGGGCTGAAACCGCTCACCTCATCTGCTCCTCTACCAGCCTAGAACTTGGCTCACATTCCCCACAGCCTAGTAAAAAACATGACTCAGATGCATTAACTTATCAAACAGGTTTATGTGTTAAATTCTCAATTCACAAAACCCTCTACACAATAAGCTTACAGCTAGAGGACAAAGATATAAACTTCCCATCCAGAAAAGATAAATTAGACCTATAGAAACCCTTAGAAATAATCGTAACAACCTTATCAAGCTAGAGATGAGCCAAGAAAAACATACATATCTGTTTCTATGTTTTCCTCCATCAATCTCCTCCTACCACCTCCTCTTTCCCTAGACCTTTCTCCACCTATCTCTCTAATGTCCACTAATATATCACCTTAACACAAACCTACATACCTTGACTAGTTGCATTGACTAGTAGTAACATTGAGTAGTAGTATTGACTAGTAGTAACCTTGACTAGTAGCATTGAGGGAGTGAGGAAACAGCAGAAAAGTGAGATCTGGTTTTCTGGGCTTTAAGTGGAAAAACTGTAGCATCCCAGAAGATCAACATGTTAATTAAATACAGGTGATCAGGCAGATGTGGTTATTGTGTCCAGCTTAACTTGTAGGCAGGATTATTACATACAGTTAAAGGAGGCAGGGGTTATAGTATATTTCTGTATCAAGAGGACAGATTTAGCTCATTGACAGTGCAGTCTCTGTGCTGGAACAGTTGTTGGGCTGTTGAGACATCCAGGGAAAGAAAGCAATAGTGGACATTTTCTGAGCACACTGTCAACACTCACACTTGGGTCAGGAGCCAAGGCTTTGTCATCATGTTCACCTCACACAGGGAAGGTGTTGCCCCTCCTCTGGGACCAAGACATGACATGGCCCTGCTCATGTCAACAACACATGATACTCCAGAGAATCCAGGTGCCTCCTAATAGCACTGTGGTTTGCACAAGATTTACTGGAGCTGGAGTCACAGGCAGTCACAGCAAGGTACTGGACAAAGGTACTGAGAGCCAAGCTTGCATCATCTCCAAGAGCAGTGTGTTCTCTTCTGCCCCAAATTCTTAAATAAATTCACATGTAAAATTGTGCATGCTTACACATCTATTCTTCACAGAGCTCTTGTGGGCAAGGACTAGAAATGCACCAAATTTCATTTTTTGTCAAACAAAGAACCTTTAAGCCACACACACTCCTCATCTTTATCTGGCAGAGTTGCTGGCTGATATATATCAGAAACGTTGGGGCTGGAGTTACTGCTTATGTGAGCCTTGTGATATAAGAAAGGGGGAGAATTAAGCTAGTTTTAAAAGAGAAACATAAGGTACTTTTTGCTCAAGTGATAGAGTTTATAAATGTTTAAGTCAAAACCCACTTTTTCTCTGATATGATGTTCCTGTTAGCACGGTCCAGGGGCAGTAACTTCCATCTGCAGACTATCTGTATACTTTATAAAAATTATCTCAGTGCATTTTTACTTAAATAGAAAAGCCCATGTGTCACCCTTTGAGGGGTTGGCAGAATAACAGTACCTTACCTGAGAAGATAAGAAATCCAGAATTCAAACTTCTCTGCCAGAGTCCAGAACTTTCTCTTACAAAAGCAATTTAATCAAAGGGACCAGTTTCAATGTCGCATTTGTTAGATAACTCTGAGAATCTCAGTGTTTAGAACAGCTTGCTTTGTCTCTTTATTTCCTCCCCGGAGTCCATTCTTTCTCATCTTCCTTTCTCCAAAAGGGGCTCCATGGAGCTGTTTCGAATGAAAAACCTGGGCACACCGCGTTTCTCCTCTCTAACACAGGGCCCATATCCCTGTCTGATCACAGGGCCAGCTTTCACCACATTTGTTCCTAGACTCCATGTCTCTAGGAGTCGTGCAATCTTCTCTACCTCGTGTCTACCTCCATTTCTCAAGGCATTCTCTCTCAAATTCTCGTTCCCAACTAACTCTATAAAGCATACACAGAATCCTTTCCCTCCAGTACAGTCACTAGTACCATGCCTTGCCTACAAATCCCAGAAGGCACTGTTCCTGGAACTGCCATCCCATCTTCCCCTACCAGTCCCCAAGTTACTCTCTTCCTTTGACTTGCAGGAAGCTCTTTCTCTGATTCCTATAACACTTAATACTCTCCTCCTAAGAAACAATTCTCTAACTCCTGTGTGTATAAAAATACATATTCTTTCCCACCTATTTTACATATACCCTTTAAGGTCTCAGCCTATATGTCACCCAAGAAACTTTTTCCCTGATAAGCATCTAAACTGGGTCCCCTGTCCTCCTCTCTCAGGGAACCTTACTTTTTCTTCAAGGTTATTCACACAATTATAATGCTAATGTGGTAGTGAGAGAATCCAGTGCTCAGAAGTCAGGGGAAGTGAAAAGATATACACTATACACACACACACACACACACACACACACGTATACTATTGTATTTATAGCATGTGCCTACTACACGGAGAGACTGCACACATTAAATATTTGCCAAATGAAATATGCAGACAGCTTGAAAGAAGTGTGTCCCCCGTGTTTCATCTAAGTTGAGAGTAAACATTTACTCTTCCCCGGAGATCTACAAAGGCAGGAGTAAGAAATTTGGGAAAGGAGTGAGCAAGCTGTTTGTATTCGTGTTGGATACCATCACTATTGTCTCCTCTCTGCCCTCCCAGTCTCCTTACACTCTCCCCTCCCCGGCCCCCTTTTCTCCTTCCCCTTCCAGTTCCCTTCTCTTAAAGAGATGCTTCCTAGAGCTTCAGCTAAAGGTACATCCAGCATCCTATTTTACATCTTTATTCAGCAAAGTAGCAAATAAGTGCCTTTGAGATCGAAGCCCCAAGCGTTGTAGCTTTTGGAACGCACCAGCTGTGTTACATTGACTGGTTGAAGCTAAGTGTGCATGAGGTCTTTGGAGGATCGGTGCTTGTCCTTGGTGAAGCTGTCTTACCCCTCCTCAGTTTCCCTGCCGTAGCCCGCAGCTTCCCTTCCCCAGAGCCTCAGCCCTATGTATGCCACGAACGGCTTTCTTAGACACTTGTGGCCATGACTTGAGGCTCCAGACCTTTGAACAAGCAGAGTATGCGACTACATTCTTCATCTTGCTGGGGACATTTATTGTAGCACTCAGAAGTTTGTGGCTCTCAAGAGGTTAGGAAAGAGAAGCTAAGCCATTCACCTGATTCAGACGGTGGGAAGGAGAGAGCTTTCCTTTGTAAGAACGGGTCTGTTCTAAATCTGTAGTGTAACTGCCTTCCTGCAAAGTTCCGTGGGCTTTGTCCTGCTCCAATTTCCTCGCTGCTGGATGCCTGCTTGAGACCCTAAAACTTCCTCACATGTAATGTGTCGCCCACCATGGGGACCCTGTTTGGTTGGCTCTCAGGCTTCTTGTTTCTCAGGTGGTTCTTTAATGTTAATTATCCCTGATGAGATCCTTAAAAGTTGGTTCCCTCTGGTTTCGGTTTGTTGGTTTGTTTGGGGTTCTTGTTTTATTTTGGGGGTGGAGGTAGAGTTTGTTTGATTTTAAAAACGGAGTCTCATGATGTAGTCCTGATACCCCCATTAGAGATCCATGAATTCACAGAGATCCTCCTGCCTCTGCTCCTCAGTGCCAGGATTAAAGTCATATGCTTACCACACCCAGCAAAAGAGCATTTTGTGTGTTGTGGAATGGTTCCAAAGGTCTTACCGTCCAAATAAAATCTCCAGGAAATACAGGAAGCCTTCCCAACAGAATTCTCACACCGAGGAAAGAGCAGAAGGGCCCAAGAAATGCTTCAGTTTGGCCAATCAAGCTGAGGAAAATATTTGAAAAATATGTTAAATATTCTCCCTGTGGGAAGAAGCAAGGCTTAGTTTAATTTTCATAATTGTGTGGTTCAGATGCTGTTCTTACATGCAGATTATAAGCCTTGATCCAGAACACCGTGGATAATATAAAATCGCAGGAAGGGTCATACTTGAAATCCGTCACAGACTAAGTGACTGGACCTACATATGGAGATATAACCAAGGATACCAGGAAGCTGTGTAACTCTGTCCTGGCCTCCCCCTCCTCTGCTCTTTGCTATAAGTCCCCTGGGTGACAGCCTCATGCTATGTTCCACATAGGCAGACATTTAACTGCACGCTCTGAGAGATGGAAATAAGTCCCTTGCGAGCATGGCTTCAAAGCTTCTGCCCCTTCTTTCTCTTGGCTAAGGAAAGACACTGTTTCCTATCAGCAAAGAAGCATCCTAGCAGTCAGCAGTGTGCCCTCGAAATAACCCCGCAGAGAAGCGCTAGTGTGAATCTGAGCAAGCGATTCCCTTGCGTTGGTAGGTGTGATCGCTATAGTCACCTGTGGCTACGCACCCTTCCTTTTTACAAAGTCACCCAGCCAAGGCTGCAGGAACCGCGTGGTGTTGAATTTCATGATTGAAACCCTGGTAGACTCCACAATGTTGCTATGGTAGCCACAGCAGGGTAACGTCTATTATAGCAGATGCGCGAGAAGGAAATAAATTATTTCAGATCAAAGTCTTGAAGGCAGAAGAATAGGTCTTAAAAACACATCCTTATATTTTCTAATCTTAAATTTTAATTTGTATGGGAACGTTCACTTATTGTGCTCTCAAAAGTCTTAACAGAGATACAAATAAAAGTGGATTTTTTTTTTTTTTTTTTTTTTACCATTTAAAACATAGTAGTTTTAGGCCTACGTGCACTCTCTGAGTGTCGTCTATACTTCCCACTGTTAAAAATGTAAAGCCTAAAACATCAAATATTTAACACTGAGTGCCTCAGAAAGTTCCGAGTCAGGAGATGGAAAAGTGAGACAATAAATTCATTATCATCCACTGGTGCTTAATCACTGGGGCATCTTTATTGATTTAAATTATGGTAAATCTACTCAGTCCAGAGGAGTGAGAAATGACTTTACTGGAAGGCTCCTACCTCCTCTCTCTTCACTCTCCTCATGTCTTAAACATACCAGAGAGCTTTCTGCAGATTCCCAGGCAGTACCCTGCAGCCCAGATCACCCTTAGAGCCCAGGTACTACAGCTTGCCTAAGAAGAAAGGAGGAAGGACTCCAGGAAGAGACGTCT
Source organism: Micromys minutus (assembly GCF_963924665.1). NCBI lineage: Eukaryota > Metazoa > Chordata > Mammalia > Rodentia > Muridae > Micromys > Micromys minutus. Next base: position 14,477,639 of record NC_137957.1, on the reverse strand, counting down.
GTGTTTATGAAGAGTTCCTACAATGTCACGACCTCACAGTTCCAGTTGGGGTTTTAAAATGCAACGGTAGCTTAGCTTTTGCATTTTGATAAAAACTCTTGCTCTCCCTATTTCTATTGGCGTGGGTGAAATATACATTGTAGCTGTTAGACTGATTTTAAGAAGTAATAAGAGGGCTTATTTACCAGTTTGGCAGCTGCAAGTCCATCCCTAATAGTGTGGCTTGTGGTGAGAGCCTTCTGATGAATGATATGGCAGGGGTGTAGCTGATCCATTGCCAGACAGGACACCAAAAGGTAGCACCAGGCTCAACTCAACTTTGCTTAACTACCTGTCTTTCTGTCTTAGTTTTCCCCCATTATTATGTCATTTGAGATCACAGTTAAGAGTATGGCTCTTCAGAATCTGAAAGCTTCAGGAGCTTGAGGCGACTGATCACATCACATCTACAGCCAGTCACGACCAGCAATGACTGCAACCTGCCGCTTGGCTCCATTGCTACAGACCGGGATCCCAGCCAGGGAATAGTGCCGCCCATAGTAGGCAAGTCTTTCCATCTCAACATAATCAAGGCAGTCCCCTGCAGACATGCCCAGAGGCCCCTCAACCAGTGATTTTTAATTGTTTTCCCAAGCTGATCATTAACATTAATCCTCACACTGTCTTTCTGTTTCTACTTTATGGGTTGCCAAGGAGCAAATCCAGAGCTTCGTACACACATATTAAACAAGCACTGTACCACTGAGTAACTTCCCTCAGACACAATATGCTTATTAGAACTCAAGTTACATGACTGTCACTCCCTTCTCAGGCTGGCAGTATCAGTGACGTAGTGACCTCCCACTAGGCTCCTCCTTGCCGATGTTCCATCACCTTCCATGTCACCTTATTGACTCCTAAGCTTTCAGCACACCAACCTTCAGAAAGAAACACATTCAAACCACAGCATATGAAGCTGGAATCCACGACCCTCATTTCCCAAACTAGTGGGCTCTTCATCCGGTATGTATACCAATCTGAGGGAATTTTCTTCTCCAGTCTTTAGAATTATTTCATAGCTGCCTCATTTTCGGATTGTGGCAGTATACCTGATAATGTCATATCATTTATACACAACAATGTATTTCATGCCTTTGAAATACTCTCCATACCTAAACCTGGTTGAGAAACCGATGCCTAAAGAAGACCTATCTCACCAAACAGGTGGGAAACACATTCCTAACAAGCTTCTAAGGCGATGGGTCACAACCCCTCTGTCAGGAGTCCCATATTCAGTAACAAAATTACAGTTATGAAGTAGCGACAAAAATAAGTTTACAGTTGGGGTCACCACAATGGAGAACTGTGTCAGATGGTCGCAGCATTAGGAAGGTTGAGAACCACTGCTCCTTACTAGGCTCCCTAAAGTTGGACATAAAATGATCCCACACTGAACAGTCAGAGGTTATCACTCTCCAGGGTCAGGAGGACACTGGAACCCTCCTTAGCTAACTCTTTCTCAAACACATACAGTAGCAAATAACTTCCTTCAAACCAAACCCATAGCTCAAGGCACCGCGCCATTCCTACCCCTCTAGTGCTGACACACTAGACCTGTATATAGAGTGTATGTGTGTGTGTGTGTGTGTGTGTGTGTGTGTGTGTGTGTGTGTGTGTGTATTCAAGAGTGATCGGGAAGGCTGGGGAGGTGGCCCTACCGTAGAATATCTGGAACATATGAAGCTTACAGTTTGTTCCCTACCACCACAGGAAAAGGAGGGGGTAGGAGAGGGAGAAGAGGGGAAGGAGGTGGAAGAGAGAGGAGGAGGGAGACAGAGGAAAAAGGGGAAGAGGAAGAAGGTGGAAGGAAGGGGAGGGGTGAGGAGATGGGAGAGGAGAAGGAGGAAGAGGAAGAAAGGGAAAAACCAGGGGAGAAGGGAGAGAGGGGAAGGAGGGTGGGGGAGAAAGAGGAGGGGGAGAAAGGGAAAGAGGGAGAGACAAAACAAGTAGATAGCACCAACTACCCACTTGAAGCAATCTAGAATCTTCTGGGCGGTAGCTCCCAGGCACAGCTATGGGAGCTTATCTTAACACAGATTCCAGATCTATCTCAGGGGGCTTTGTTGACGAAGAGAATGAAGTCAGACTGTGAAAGCACTGTGCAAACTCTAACTGGCTGTTAAAGTGTAAAGGATGTTGAATAATTTTTAATATTCATTCAGTGTCCAAACTTATCTTAATTTATTTGGTTCTGGCATCTAATGCATCTTCTATCTCTATCCAGTATAGGTCAATTCTTATATAACTGGAAGTTTCACTTACTTAATAATTAATAAGTAAGGTATGCACTGAGGCTCCAGTAAGTGAGGATTCTGGACACTGGAATGTGGACGCATTGCTTCCATCCAGGTCTCCTGCTACCCCAAGCTAAGGCTTCCACTTGAGTCTCTGCTTCGTTTCCTCGTTGACGGAGCACTGGTCACCTTAATACACAACAGCCATGTTGATCTCTTATCAAATCAAGCTATGTATTTAAACTTCTATGTTTGCACAAAGTTTATCTGCTGTTTAATTTTATGTCTCCCTCTTTTAAATACCCAAAGAGGTGATTTTCTTTTTGAAGTAAATATATCGCAGATATTTTAAAGCATATATGGGGGGGGCAGACTTAGAAAATAGTTCAGTCAGCAGTATTTGCCATGAAAATCTGAGGAGCTGAGATAAATGTTCAGAACCCACATCCCAGAGTGCACATGCTCTCTGTCCAAGTCTGGAGAAGCAGAGCCTGCCAGATCTCTGGAGTTCCCTGGTCTAGCTTAATTAGCTGACCCTGGGTCCCACGGAGAGACCCTATCTCAAGAGATAAAGTCTTATCTGAATGGCTTATCAGATAAAAGCTGGTAGCGTGAATTCAAGCACTGCAGCTCCTAGATGGAAGAAAAGAACCACTCCCACAGCTGTCCTTTGATGCATATATGTATACACAGCACACATACACAGAGACACATACATACACATATACTCACACAGAACGAATACATGAGAGACAGACAGACAGAAATTTTTGAAAAAGACAAAATGGACATTGCCTAAAAGCAAAACTAAAGGTTGACCTCTAACCTCCACATGCACATGAATATTCATACACGGCGTCTGTGTGCACACTGCATGTACACCTCCTGTGCACAACACTCACACACAGACACACACACACACACACACACACACTTCTGACATTTCCTGAGGAAAACTGTCGTAGGGGAAAGTTAAGTGGTTGTCTCTCGCTTGTCTTATTTCAGATCTGACTCTCAGAGATCTGCCATGTGCTGGTTTCTGACCACACACGTACAGCCGAGTGTAGCTGAAGATGCCTAAGACAGTTTGCAAGGCCTATGAGCCATTAACTCTTCCTGGAGGACCTGACCTTCCCTGGAAGTCTTAGGAGGCTGAGCTTCTGAAGCACTAAGAACTATTTTCAGGTCGGCAGACACTCCTACGTTAGCGGTTTCTCTGCCTCTGCAAAGCCTGGTGGGAATGTCTCCATTTTCAGGATGGATCAATTATTGAGCTCTGGAAAGCCTGACCATGTCTGTTTTAAGCCAGAGCAGGAACATCAGTGCCCATGAAATGAAAGGCAGTGATGACTGGGCAGTAGCTGTTTCAGCAGCTGGGGCAAGCATTTTTTCATGGTAGAGGTAAATATTTCTACTTCCCCAATGTTTAAAGACCATTCTGACTGTTCACACTCTCTGAAGCAAGAGAAGGCATAGCCTTGATGTCTCTGAAAAGTTTTCTTTTTCTCCCCTAAAGTCTTTACATTAGCAGTGACAGTGGAAATAACCTTCTAAACACTCTACAGAAGGGACACACTGGTACCTGGCGATCTCGCAGGTCTCCATGTCTGAGCTCAGGGCACTCTATAGATAATATTGCGGGCTGCTTTTCTTTCCCTTTATTTTAAAGTTGATTTTTTTTCCTTTCTCATTTAGTGGTACAGATGCCCTACAAACCTATGTCAGGAGCCCTATCACTCCTTTTCCGAAAGGCATATTTAGATGTCTATAAAAACTATGTCAGCCTGTCAAATTAATTCTGAAACCCGTCATATGAGCCCCAGTCTGGTCACGTCCTGCTCCTAGTCCTTGGCGTAGTTTTGAGCGCTAACTTCCCCTGAACTAAGTTTGTGGTAAAGTGTGACTCTGCAGAGGGTCAAGCAGAGCAGGGACCGTCTTCTCAGCAGCAGAATAGACGACTTGTGTCACCCTTTGGGGTCTATTAAAACGCTAAGTCCGTTAAGGTGGCGTAGTCCCGTGTTCTTCACAGGTGGAGGAGCCACAGCACCTGGGAAACTCAATATCTTTTTTAATACGCAGTTGAACAGGGAGGTGGGGTTAGGGCATGCAGCTGGGTAAGGAAGGGGATATTGGGGTATATAGCTCAGATAGCTAATGTCGGTGGAACTCTCTGTCCGGGGCCGTCTTCAGGTCATTACACATGGCAGTACACAGAAAGCCATGGCAGACATTTTCTGAGCATATTGTCCACAGTCACGCTTGGGTCAGAGAGGGGGCTCTATTATCCCTCTGAGCCTCCCCTGGGAAGCTCTCGCCAGTCCCACAGGTGTGAGGCATTTGGGGCCCTCGACACGGCTGCACTCAAGTCAGATAATACACATCCACTTAAGACTTCAGTCAATCCCTACAGTATGGTCCTGACATTACAAAGAACTAGTAAATAGAGCTAAATGCTCAGAAATAGATATGTAGACATGAGGAAGCAGACATGTGACTTGGGTGGCATTACAATCAAAGGGAGGAAAAAATATACCTGTTCAATTAAAATGAAACAAACTCTAGATGGCCAGTAACCTTGCCATTCCCGGTCTTTCTTTCCCTCTCTTCTCTGTCCCCTCTGTTTTCTCCCCCTCTCCCTTTCCCTCCTCTCTCTCTCTTCTTCTCTCCTCCTACTTTTATGCCTTTGTTCTGCATCCCAGACTCTAACTCTCTAAAACCATAAGCCCAAATTAAATACTTTCTAAGTTGCCTTGGCCATGGCGTCTTATGACAGAGATATAAAAGTGGTGAAAACAGCCTCCTAAGAGGGCTGTATGCATTCTGGTTGCTCCACATGGTCACAGGAGCCATTCAGTTTGCTGTGTAGTAATAACTCAAGTTTGTTGCATGGGCATGGGCCAAGAGAAGAGGCACAAATGAGTCAGGCAGATTCTGCAGCCTTGTTGGGCAGCCAGTATAGCCAAATCAGCAAGTTCCAGAGTCAATGAGAGACTGTCTCAGAACATATGGTGGAGAGGGAAGGAAGGCACCCAGCAGTGACCAATGGCTGACATGTATACACATAAGCACATACCCCTCCAGCATACACACACACACACACACACACACACACACACACATACACACACACACACACACATACACACACACACACACACACACACACACACAGAGAGAGAGAGAAAGAGAGAGAGAGATGAGCAATCAAGAACCTTTAATTGGAGGTTCACCATGCTGAAAATGGTTGTAATGATTACAGGGATTATTTTCATAACATAGCATTAATAAAAATACTTTTAATCACTAGGTAAACTGAGGTATTTTTATGTGAAGGATTATGAGGCAAGCAGAGCTAACTTGGTATATACAGACTTTCTGCTCCGCCTGGGAAGTTGCAATCAGGACTTGCATTCATTGAAATGCAGAGCTCAGAAGCAGAAAAACTGATTAACCAAAAAGGGGAAAAAGTGTTTCCCATACAAACAGTCCTCAGCGTAGCTCGTGTAATTATGTACCCCATAAATCAGCACAGCATGCAAAATCTTCAATCCTGGTGCAAATATCTTAATGACTGTGATGTCGTTAACCATGAATAACTTATGTCAACATGATCCTTTTTTCCCCAACTGTGCTTTGCAACATCGGAATAAAGTGATCATCTGTGGCTAGTTCTTGATTATTTCTTCCTGAATTTTCCTGTTTCTTTCTCTCCTGTTGACACAATCCATTTTTCCTCCTGCACTTTTTAAAATAATACTACCTCATACTTCCACCCTGTCCACTTGTTCCTACTTCTCCCCTGCATCTTGTTAACTATCTTGGCATGCGGCCAACACTCTGGGGCCCCTACTTTTCAGCCCATCCTGTGAGAACGGAATTGGATGCCATCAAGGGAAATAGGCTTAGCACAGAAGCTCGTCTCAGCATCTTGATGGTATTGTGTGGGAAAGCATTTATTATGGAAAGCAATCACCACAAAAAGCTAATGATCAATTAAGCGTTAACACTTGTAGATCCCCTTCTGTGATGCAGACAGCAACTTCCACAAGTGTAATTCCGGGAAGTGGCACTTGCTAAAATAGTTTTGTTGTTTTCCTAGAGCCTGTTCAAATGAAATCAACTGAGAAACAGTGAGATTAGATTCTAGCTCATTTGTTGGGCTTAACCTAGCCACATGAGTTTGCCTTTGTCAGGGGTCACTGCTATTTCTATGCCTATGCCGTGGTTGGTGGATAAGAATTGAGGGTGGGCTGGTTTGGGAGACTCTTTAGGGGGTCAGTGCCTTTCTCGGACCTCCAATGCATTCCCATCTCTTTAGGACCTTTACGTGAAGCCCCATGTGATGCCAGTCTCTGTTGAGAGTTCATGATCCTGCAGGTGTCGAATTCACTCAACTTTTTCAGGTGTTTTAGTATCCATTCCCTCTAGAAGAAAGTGGAGCAGTTTTTCCTTTCAGGGATTGTGCATTAACTCTTTGGCTATTGCATCAAATCAGGTAGTTCACAATCTTATATTATGAGGCACTGCTTGGAATTCTTTGTGCAGACTCTGAAGTTATAGTAAGTCCCTCCTTCTCATTAATGCCATCCATTCATTCAAGAATGCTATCAAAGAGTCTCAGGTGTGGATTACCATGAAGCCCAGTCCAAATTCTGTATCATCAGGACCATTGTCCCTGTGCCTAAAGTAAATAATAGATATTCATTCTTTAGCTCATTTCATTGACTAATAAGTGGACAGCTATAGACACTAAGACATTAGTATGAATGGAAAATGTGAATTCCAAAACTAGTAGGATGAATTGAAAGGAAGAATTGCAGACTTTATGGAGTCATTAATTAGCAGCAACCTAGAAAAAATTGTTGAATATCATGTATTCAAAGCATTGCAAAACTATAACATATGGCTCTATTAAAGTAAGGCAGGTCGGCATGGGTTTGCAAGTTCAGACAAGAGTCCCTGTAGAGGTGGCATTAGAGCAGAGCAGGGAAGCAGAGCAGACATACCAGTTGAGGGTCGGGATATCCTAGGTAGTGAGAAGAACATATATTATTATAAAGTAGAGAGCATATGATAGTTCTGACTCTAGTTTTCAGTCACCAAGATATGCCAGATAAGGTGGTCCTGCTCCCCTCAAAATTAATGGTGGCAAGGGATCTAGGCTCATCTGCTTCAGCTTTGTGACAGCCCTGTTCTTATCATTTCTTTCCACAAAAAAAAGCCTAATGGTCTTTATTATAATTAAAATGTTAGATCCAAACAAGGATATGGATGTCAATATTTTGATACATCTGTAGGATATGGGGAAAAACTAACTGAAGTGATTATAAAGAATTTTTATCCCCTGATAGACTCTCTTAAAACTGATCCTTAAGTATGATAAACGTGGTGTGTTAGAGTGTCCGCCATCCGAAATACATGAAGCGAGATGAAGGATGAGTTCAATCTGAATTTTTTTCTGATTTTAAATCATTTGCATATATGTATTAAAGTTGTAGAGAGATCAGACAAGTATAAGCATGAAACTCATTTATGATTTATATATACATTATGCACACAGTTTAAAGTAATTTTCTGCAATATTTTAAAATAAATTTGCCCATAAACCATTTCATGTTGAAATTTTCCACCGTAGCACCAAGCAGAAAAAAAAATTAACAGGTCAAGTAATAAATAACACAAAATCTTCATTGCTTTCATTTTTAGGGCAAAAAAAAAATTATAGTCAGGTACAGCAGGATCATGAGGAAGAACATAAGTGACCACAGTGCCGCAGACCCATTTTTTTTCAACCACTCTGAGTTAAGGAAGTGGTTTGATAAATAATAATTGATCGCCCTAAAAGTCTACAAAGACGATATGATTTGTTTTTAAGCTCAGTGTGACGTCAGAAGGACAGAAATTAGTTCAAGGTAGCAGCCACCATAGAGTGGGGTTCAGGAGCAAAGTAACAGATAAATAGCATAATACCTTGGAACCAAAGAGATGTCTTGGTAGGGTGAGGTCACTGGCTCCTCCTAGCTGTTGTTCATGAGAATGGATACAGAACAGGGACAGGCCCTAAAGAACAGAAATCATCACGTCTTCAGTACCAATTTGTTACAGTCTAAGTAGTCATTTAGGAGAGTGGCACATACAAAAAGCCTTATGTATTATTCAGGGTTCTCTAAAGGACCAGGCCCAATAGCATGAATACATGCATTTAAAAGGAGTTTATTAGATGAGCTTACATGAAACAGTCAGGTAGTCCAACCATGCCTGTGTTCACACAGTAGGCAGTGGGCTAAGTGAACTCAGAAATAGGATGGCTGGCTGAAGTCACCGGTGAGGTGTGAGCAGTGAAGCCGCTAAGCAAGATTTTCCCCTCAGGCTTTTGTCTGGGCTGCTACCTCACTTAGCATGGGCTCCCCACTTTCAAATCACCCGGCCAAGAAAGGCTCTCGAGGTGTACCCAAGCAGCTTAGGCAATGCTTAGTCAGTTGTGCTGACAAGCAAGATTAACTGAGTTTAAGCCTGTCCCTTATCATCTTGGTAATCGGTCATATCTCCTTATGCTTAATTTTCAAATGAAAGTAACAGCTTTGTAGTTTTAGTTGGTTGATGTCGCTGAAACAAAACACCATGACCAAGAACAGGTTGGGCAGGGAAGGGTTTCTCTCGGCTTCTACTTGGGTTAGAGTCTGTCATGGAGGGAAGTCAGGGCAGGAGCCAAAGCAGCCACCTGGAGGCAGGAACTGAGGCAGAGGCCATGGAAGAGTGTTCTCTTCTGGCTTTTTCCCTATGGCTTGTTCAGCCTGCTTTCTTATGCCACCTAAGATTCCTGTCCATGCATGGCACTGTCACCAGCTGAACTAGACCCTGCTGCATCAGTTGTCGATCAAGAAAATGCCTGCAGACTTGCCTGTGGGCCATGATGGAGCTTTCCTCTTACCAGACAACTCTAGCTTGTATCAAATTACAAAAACAAAAATCCCTAACCATGACGCCTGGTATAGCTACTGATGTACAAATGTAAACACACTATTTCTCTTACCCCAGAACTGGTGGCACAATCCCCTGAGGAATGCGTATTCTTTCAGTGACCGGAACTTAGATATGATAATATAGATTTGCAACCGCCAACCCCTATTATCATCTCAATAAACGTTACACTGTATAGCAAAGACATAGAGGAATGTAGGAAGGTGTGTGTGTGTGTGTGTGTGTGTGTGTGTGTGTGCTTGCGTGTGTGTACAAACATATTCTTAACAAAATAGAACTGAATTTCCTGTGGCGACTGAATTCTTCATCTCTGCAACTTGTCATGTGGCTCTAGGTGACATTTTAACTACCTTTCTCTACTGCCCATTCTGCATTTGCTTCACCTTTGGCAAGCACCTCAGCAACCTGAGGGGTTATACATACCCTCATACTGTCTGACTTGTACTGTTGTATGTTCCCACTGACCTCAATCACAGGACATAGTTAACACTGAGAAATGCACTAAAGGAACTTCTATACCCCAGACATGATTTTCTTTACTTTCATTATGGAAGAAACACAATTCAGTTTCCTCTGGATCAATCACCTGTTCTAACACTATAAAATCTTTCTTAACAGTTTTGACCTCTAAGGTATCCAGAGCCCCATGCAACCATGGCTTAAGCCTTTGCTTCTAGCCCCTTGGATGCCTCCTAGGAAAAGACAAAACACAAAAACCTCACTTCTTCCCCCAGATTCAAAACTTCTAGGTCAACACAGCATAATGTTGCAGAAACAGAAAACAATTTTCTTGTATTGGGTCACTAGGTACCATTCCAATTACCTCCTCAGGATGTAAGAGAAACAGTGCTGTGGTTTAGACAGCAAGTCAAAGTTTATGTATCCTTCTGGAAAACTCCACCCTAGCCCTTCAGGCACTGCCAACCTATTAGTGCTGTGTTTATATTTTTAAAGGGCCAGCCCAACATTGTTTCAGGCTTCAGTAGGGTGAGAAACAAGTTAAGACCAATGAATCCCATAAGCATGAACTCATCACTGCTCTTCATTAGCAATGAAGTGAGTTCACTGTTTAGAAGCATTGCTGTGTGAGCTACAATGACAGTGGATGAGGCATTTTTTAAGTTCGTGTCTTAGTCAGTGTCCTACTAATGTGAAAAGACACTATGACCAAGGCAACTCTTATAAAAGAAAGCATTTAATTTAGAGTTTGCATATGCTTTCAGAGGGTTAGTACAATACCATCATGAGGAGAAGCATGGGGGCAGGCAGTCACTGGATCAATAGCTGAAAACTTTAATCCTCATTCCTCCAACAAGGCCACACTACCTAATCCTTCTAATCCTTTCATACACCTCCATTCCCTAGTTGACAAAGCATTAAAATATATTATCTTAGGAAGCCAGTATTCTTATTCAAATAACCACTGTCCATGAATGGTGGTTTGACAGAAGCATTTTGTTCAAAAATATAAATATATAACCAGAATTATTTTCCAACCCAAAAGGACAACTCATTATCTTTTCCATGATAAATGTAGTCCAGTTCGAGCAAACACTCAAGTACCTGGCTAATCATTCTGGCCCTATCATGAGGTCAGTGTTGATCTCTGCTACTGAGATCAACAGTCTTAGTATCTATATTTGGCGCCCAGCATCAGACACAGCCGGGTCAGCCTTAATGATTAAAAATTCATGTTGTTGAGACTATGTGTAATATCAATTTCTACCACTGAGGTCATTTTGTTCATGAATGTATTGGGCAATTACAGAAATGAATGATGAAAAAAAATTGTCCATTATCTACTCTGGGCAGTACCATTCCCTTGGCCAGAATCCTAGACTGTGAATTAACAGCAGCGGTGTGTTCTTCTGCTGACTGTGAGTGTAATGTGACTGACTAGCTGATGTGCTGACTTTAAACCATGAGCTCAAGTCAACCCTCTATTCCTTAAATCGATTTTGTCGAAGTGTTTTTCTACATCAACATGAAAGGAAACTGAGGTGTCTTAAAACTGGGGACTGTGATGTTGTTGGCGTGGTCCTTCGCCTGATTTGAGAGACACCTCATTTCATCTCACACTGAAGTCAGCTGCCACACACAAACCTTCCAGCTTTATGTGTCAGTGTCTGGTACCTGAACTTCAGCCACAGCAATACAGATTTTCCATTCCATGGTCCTTCCAGGATAATAAGATGCTCCTGAATGCTTGAGGCCATAAAATATCAACAACAATAAAACCACTTAAGGAAACTGTCAATTTATAGGAAAGCTGTTGGGTTTTGGAAGCCTTAGTAACTTGTGTAAGGTACCATGATCCAGATATTGTAAAACTTATCATTAAATTTTTCCAATCTATTTCTGGGGCTTTTCCAATATTACATCAGTCCGTTCCCTGCTTTAAAGGATATTAAAGCCTTTGGAGAAGGCGGGACAGGGGCAATCTCACCGTATATCCCTGGATAACCCGGAACTCACTATGTAGTCCAGGGTGTCCTTGAACTCAGAGATCAGCTTCTAACCACATATATCCTGGTCCCAATCACTGTGCTGGGCTCTGAGAACATGGTGATTGACAAGACTTAGGCTTACAATCAGTCACTGAACAGTATGATCACCACACACATGGGGAGGTATGTGCTATAGCAAGGGAGAAAAATGCTGGATGTAGGCGCACATATGGAAAGTACCAGACCATGAACTGAAAAGAGCTACCCAGAGGTTGTGATGCTTATATTGATTTTGCAGAGATGAGTAGAAGCTGAAGTAGTATTTAAAGCCCCAAATAAACCAAATACACAGTAACTCCTGAGAGGGAGATAACCCTAATTCAGGTCTCACATGTTCATAAATTACATCCAGTAGGCCTGCTATTTGTCAATTCAGAGATATCATCTACCTAAATGCTCTATTATATCCACCTATCATCTATCTACCACCTATTTGTTATCTATCATCTATTAGCAATCATCCATCGTCTCTATATATCATCTATCTATAATCTATCATCTATCTTTCAATCTATCTACCTATCATATCTTTTACCTATCATCTACCTACCTACCTACATATCTATCTATCTATCTATCTATCTATCTATCTATCTATCTATCTATCTATTTATCATCTCTATCTCTCCTGTCTTCTATCTTTACTTTCTCCCACCCATCCTTTCTTCATCTACTCCACCCATCAATCTAGTCATCCATTTATCCATCTATGCCCCCATGAATTAAAACACATACTTATGTACATACATCATAAATGCTGGTTATAGATTAAATTAATTGATTTTAAAGAAAAATCTAAGATACTCCAGGCATTGTTCCAAGCAGAGAAGAGAGCAAAATGACCTGTGAGACATCACCCTAATTGGCACAAAGACTAAAATTTAATTCCAGCAACTAGCTCATGTCCATATCAAGGCAGCTGAATGGGGAAGGTGCCCTCGGGCAGCGGGGATATAACAGAAAACTATATGAATTATCAAACTAGCATCCAAGTAAACGTTCTTTATCTTTTTGTTTGTTTGCTTAGTTTATCCCGTTCTGTTTTCTGAAATGTATCCTTCAACAGATTCCGTGGCAACAGCATCCGGGCCACTACTAGTTGAAGTTGCCAAAACTCCTGGTGCCAGCCTTGGGGTTGCCCTAACTACCTCCGTGTGCTGTAACAAACAGGTCATCGTCATAGACAAAATCAAATCTGCAAGCATTGCGGACAGGTGAGTGTCACAGCAAGTATCTACTTCTCAGTGCTGTGTGTGTGCTTAAAAAAAACTGTTGTGCACACACTTTCATATAATATATGCACTTATATAGTATATACACTCTTTTACACTCACACACACACACACACACACAGAGAGAGAGAGAGAGAGAAGAGAGAGAGAGAGAGAGAGAGAGAGAGAGAGAGAGAGAGAGAGAGAGAGAGAGAGTTGTAGACAGTTGCTACAAATTTCACATAAGAAAACAATTTACTGTTTGAAACTCAACATTGTAACTACCTGATCAGCCACCCCATGATGAAATGTCACTCCCGACATTTGGTGTGGCCTTTATCAATAGAGAAAACAAACAAACACATTTACTTACTGTGTCCCTCAAAAAAAGAAGTTCCTGCTCTTGATAAGGGGCAAATGAACTGATCTTTATTAAGTTCCATGCAGAGGGGCCATGGGCTCTTTTTCTTTTCTGACTCATTAATTAAATTCTGCTATCAGAAAATTTCACTCTCTTTTGGAAAAGTAGATAATACAATATCCTTAAAATAATGTGATTTTTAAAGACAAGCCTGATATTGTCATAGTTTGTTAATCTTAATGGTTTTACACAACCTTCTGTCAGGAGTCTCTTAAACATCGTTACAGTGCCTCAATAAAAATGAAATTTATTTCCCTGATTCATATTTTACATTGTTAAGGTAAATGTGAAAAGGGCAAAAGACTGCTTTTCCACAATATGGTTTACAGCTCCTAGTAAGAAAACCCCTGCTTCCGATTCCCAAAGCACCCTATGGGAATCAGCCTGGAATACCCTTTCCAGACTGAGAGGGTGTCTTGAAATGTTCTTGCCTTTCTAAGTAAATTCTCACCAGAGGAATCCTTAAATAGACCTCAACTATTCCACTCCATGTTTCCAACCTTCTCCTACTAATCCCCCTCCTTCCCTCTTCTTCCTTGTCCTTTCCCTTCCTCCCCCTCTTCCCCCTCCTCACTCTCCTTTCACCCTTCCTCCTCCTTCCCCTTCCTACTCCCACTAATCCCTCCTCTGCCCTGGGCTGCTAGTCTCCTGTGGCCCAGTGACCCACAACAACCTACAAACTGGGCGGTCTATAGTTCCGTAGTTTGCCCCACTCCGTGTGGCTATTCACAGTGATGGCCACTGATGCAGAGGCCTTCTCCAGCTCAGTGGAGTAAGGTGCTTTAATTGTCTGCTTCTGCTTTGCTTTGCTTTCCCATTCTTCAGCGGGTAACCAGTGTAAGGAGCTACACATTTGAATGTCTGTTGAGTGGTCACTGCTTTTCTCAATTCATCCTATAGCCAGCCTCGGTCTTGAGTTCAACAGGGTGTAGCAGCCAGACCGCTGTCCCTAACATTCCCTACTCCATAAGTAAACCTTGTCTGACTACTCTTAACTCCTGCATAATCCACACTCTGTGCTAGTGAATATTTGACTCCAGATAACAAAATGGAGCCCCACAGTAAAGAATCGTCGGTAAACTGGATTACACTATTCAAAAATCCCGAGACAGCAGTAACTAAGCCTTTCAATCACCTGCATACACAGGACCCTAGGCCAGTTCAGCAAGTCGCACCTTAAGGCCCTGAGTGACTGACAGGTCATAACTGTGACAGAGGACAGAACCATGGAATACAATTCTCTTCTTCATGCCCCTCTTGCCTGTTTCCTCTTAATGTGTAACATCCCCACCCCAAAATGTTTAAAGACAAAATATCCTTAAGGACAAGAGAATAAGGAAATCATTTGCTCACATTTTTTTCCCAGCATTTTTCTACAAGATTTTCTATTTCGATTCAGACCCGACATGCCTAAAACATCACAGGTCATGTGTCTCTATTATTGTTACATTTTTAAAGTAAGCAATAATTGCACGAGATGGTAAAGAACATGAAAGTCTCCTTCTGACGGAGAGATTTCCGGTGATGCGGTTTCTCCTTTCCGTAGATGCGGCGCACTGCACGTGGGAGACCACATCCTCTCCATCGATGGTACCAGCATGGAGTACTGCACCTTGGCGGAAGCAACCCAGTTCCTGGCCAACACCACTGACCAGGTCAAGCTGGAGATTCTCCCGCACCATCAGACCCGCCTGGCCCTGAAGGGCCCTGACCATGGTGAGCAGTCTTCTAGATCCTTCTGTTTATCTTGCTCTTGCGGTCTTCTTCCTCCAGAGAGTTAGGATGTGAAGAACCTCTACTGCACTGCCAGCCTAGACCTCTTTACCTCTCCATCTGCAGAGTCCCTTGTTGGGGATGGAAAATGTGGAGAGTTACTGGAAACCCAAAAACACAAGAAAGAAATTCTGAAATTGAAAGTTTAGGCTAAGAACTTTTTGACTTGTTTGTTCTTAAACTTGGCTGTAAATTGAGTATTGTATGAAGAAAAATGATTTGGCATTGTGACAGTCACACTGAATTGTGAATCTCTATAAAGGACAATGAAAACAAGCATAACACACACACACACACACACACACACACACACACACACACACACACTCCTTGCAGTGAGGAGGCCAGGACCCAGATAATGTTAACCTTTGTAACCTGCTCCTACCATCTCCGAATGAATTGGTTTTCACTATCCTAAAATAAAATAAAGCAAATACATATTAATAACAGATCCATTAAATATTCATCAGGGAGAGACTATTATAGGAAAAGGTGATTTCACTGTCTTTTGTCTGTTTGCCGGAATATCTATCCCCCTCCCCCAAGATAAAGAGCACACTTTCTGGCCAAACCTCTGACCAGGGAGAATGAGGCCGGCTCATTGCAGTAAGGAGGAAATCTGCATTCTCTCTGTCTCGCACTGCGCAGATAAACTTTTGTCAATGTAGAGAACCATCCCCTGGGCATCCTAAACCAAACCAGGCTGACTCAAACATGCCTTTGAACCACGAATCCAGGCAAGTCCGAGAGTACCTGGTGGAATCTTTGTTCCAATTCCGTTACCCACCTACTTCTTAAACCCCACTCGCCCTTTTCAGCCTAGGAGGCAGGCAGGCTCCCTACCGTTGGCAAAGAGAGAGAGAGAGAGAGAGAGAGAGAGAGAGAGAGAGAGAGAGAGAGAGAGAGAGAGAGGAGAGGTGCTTTTCTACCATTAGCAGCAGCCCAGGTTTTCTAGCAGTGGAATTTTGCTTGTGGGAAGGTCATTTACATTGAGCTTCTCACCTTCTAAAAGGCACTGTGTTTCTCTACAGGGGGGAAGCCGAAAGAGGGGCGAAATAATTTTCATACTGGATGAGTCAGCTGGATGCAACCTTTTTAATTAAATGGAGCTTAGACAGCCCTGGAGCTAATGATAATCTCCAGTACAAGCGGTGCCCTTATCAGATTTTAATTTGACACTTTGGTGTGAAGAGATGATGCCGCATAGGCCGGTTAGGGTTGAAAAATCAGCACAGCAGCGGAATTGAGGTGCCAAAAACTGCAGGATGCTGAAGCCAGTGGGGGTGCACACGGGCCTCCGCCAAAGCCCCCAGGTCCTTCCTGCGTACGCTGAGTGGAGTGATGTCTAAAGCATCTTCTCCGTGTGTATGAAGACGCCACACGTCTTGAGGCCCAGAAGCTTTAGGACCATCTTTGGAGATGGCATGGCTCACATCTGGTGTGAGGGAATCAGAAATGTGTGAGCGTACCCTTTCAAAATGACACCTTTTCCCTCCTTTAACAACCTCATTACTTTACTGTTTGCCCTGTATGCAAATACTAAATAGTTCAAATGGTTCCCGGCTTATGAAATATTAAATATTTTTACCTGCCAAGATCATTTGAAAAGTTGAAGAATTTATATGCTGAACGGGGCGGAGCAAGAACGTGTTATATCGCTTTTCCTGGAACGCCCCACGTCATTTATATTTGTAAGGTAGGAGGCTGACAGTCTAGGGCTGGCTTTCTTAGCATATCACCGTCTGCCCCATGTTTTATATTAAAAGCAGACTTTCTAAAAGAAATAAATAGTGGCACTTAAAGATAATTATATCTTAGGCCCGAGGGAACATGATTAAGAGAGAATGGGGGTTGCTTGGCAATTCTCATGCTTCTATTTTTGTATGACTGAAATCTCTCTCATAATTTTCACCACTCTTTCAAATTGTAAGTTCTGATCGATTTTTCCAGGCTGCAGTGCTTGGGCGCTGTGTCTCCTTGTCTCATGAATATGTGAAGATTCAAAGTTTCCCAGAGCTGGCTGGCAACAAAACATTCGCCACTGTGATTCCAGATCAGTGTGGGAAAGGACAAGCTAAGTCAGCACAAGAGATCCACTATGCCTTTCCCTGGTTAAACTATGGCATTCACCACAGTGGCCACGGTGGCCTTTTCAGGCCTAGCTGTGTGGCTCAGAGGGAGCATGCTTGCCTGAGGGAGCAGGCACAAAGCTTAGGTCGCATCCCCAGCACCACAACGTAAAGGAAAATATTAGTTTTTATTGAGGTTGAGCACTGTCCCCCTGCAGGTCTTTGGGAGATGTAAACTCGGAGGAAGGACAGGGGGCTCTAGAAAAGTCACTGCGGCTAGGGTCACTAGGCTTAATGCATTCAAAGCAGGAGGGTATTCCATTCTGTGATCTCCAGGGACAACCACCAGACTCGCTGTCACCCATTCTCTCAGACATCCTGGCTGGGCAAGAGAAGACAATTAGGAGAACAGAAGCCAGTGCCTTAGATGTCCTAAGTGTCTGAGACCACAGCGGAGTGGCGTGGGAAACATTGTTGCTGCTTCTTCTCCCATCTGGAGCAAGGGCTTCCAGAGCCCCAATCGGAAGAGGCAGTGACACATGGGGGCCTGGGTATCCGAAGAGTCCATTCTGGCTCCTTAAAGCCTTAAGAAAGCTACCCAACTTTTCTGTACCCTAAGTTCTTTATCTGTAAAGTGTGTGTTACAGTGACGCCCACCTCATCAGAATACCCTAAGAGCAGCATCTGCGACACTCCGTTAAAAGCAGGTAGTAAGGCATCTGGGACTGGGGAACGGCTCAGTGAATGTAGACTGCTGGTATCGCACAGCTAAGTAAGAGAGTACCCTAACCCTTTGCAAAATGCAAGAGCAGGCCCCAAACGCAATGTCTTACTGTTAATTTCCTGGGGCACTTAATATATAAACGTTGGGTAGGCCACTGTAAAGCATTATAGATTTGAGGTATACATTCAGAAGGGGCCTCCCCTGTGCTTTCCGATTGCATATGTCAGTTTTCAAAGGCCTTTTGTAAAAGGCCTTTATCAACTATGAGTCCAGCTTTCTACACCCTCTTACCTCACCCTGTGTTTAAAGACTTGGTCCCTAATACTAGTTACAGACCAGGGGGAGCTTTATGACCTCCAGTTCACCTGCCTGTAACAAGCATGGGGGTCAGCTTTCGATGGCTGGTCAGCAACATCTTCTTTATGGGTTCATTCATTTGGCTTTTGAAGTTAAACTCGTTACAATTTAATGCCATACTGGTGAAATATAATAACGTAAAGCATTTTAAACTAAATGCTTCTCGGACAAACTTTCAGTTTTAATCCTAAGATATGTTGAGTTTTCTCCTTATTAGTCAGAGAAGAGGAAAGGTCCTGGTGGGGGCGGATGATTACCACAGTTCGTTGTTGAGGAAAATCAAGTGCACAGGCAGGATGGACGGCAGTGTAATTAAAACAGCAGGGCAGTAAATCGTACGGTGGGACTCACATCACAAGCCAGCGTGATTTGCTGTCCTGTCTCCTCTTTTTTTCTGAGGAAGAGTTCCTAACTGACGGAGATTTGCAAAGCTTTAATTACTAATCGTGGGCCATAGATCTCTATAAGGATGGCTTTTAAGTTTCCAAAAAAAAAAAAAAAAAATGTTTTATAATATCTGCAGTGAAGCACAGAGGAGATTGGCAATTGATCCAAGAGTCATCTTAAAGGGAGAGAAGATGGGCGGGGAAGACATGCATTATTCTCCGGGAGGTGGACGGCTCCATGGCTGCCGTGAATCATCTCTTTTGCTGACCGCTTAGAAAAGAGCGAAGCCGCGCAGATATTTTCTCCACTTTGCAAGCAGCTTTCATTTTCGTTAACGATTTTTCTTTTTCTTTTTCTTAATTTGTGCAATTCAGTTACTTTTTTTTCTTCTTCTTCTTTCTTCTTTTTTTTTCTCTTTTTTTCCCCCTCTTCCCTTTTGTTTTGGTTCCTTGTCTTCCTTATTTCTCATCATCACGTCATATGGGCAGTGAAAATTCAGAGGAGCGACAGACAACTTCCCTGGGATCCCTGGGCCAGCAACCAGTGCAGCGTTCATTCCAACCATCACCATCACATGAGCCACCCCGACCATTGCAGAGTACCAGCCCTGGCTTTCCCGAAAGCGCCTCCTCCAAACAGCCCTCGTAATGTTCCACGCTTTCTCCTCCTGGCCCTTCATTTGCTTCTGTTCTCATTCCTTTCTGCCCTAACTCACTACACCTCTGGCTCCATGGGCGTGGCCTGCTTTCCGTTGTCCCTGTGCCCTGTGGCTTTCTTTGTACTAACACCATGTTGTTTCGGGTAACCGTTTCCCTTTCTGCTGGGAAGCGTTCGTCAGTCTAAACAGACAGATGAAAAGCATGGGGAGGATGCTTAATGACAGGTGGCTTGCCTTGCGTGTGTGAGGCCCTGAGTTCAATCCCCCTGCCCCGCACCACAGAAATGATAAAGGAAATAAAAATGGGCAAAAGTTCAGAAGCCTTTTCTATGCACCTCAGGGGACAAGGCAGAACTTGGAGTATTGGTGTTCTCAGATCCTTGTGTGTGTGACTCACTTAACAACATCCGTGTCAGAAAATACTCCAAAAAAAAAAAAAAAAAAAAAAAAAAAAAAAAAAAAAAAGACATTGTGTGCCTGATGTCTTAAGTTTTTAGTGGGGAAATTTGTTCTAATCTTTGTTTATTTTCGTCTGAAGCAAAATGCACAGTCTGTGTGTGGCCGTGGGCCATGGAGGATTCTGATCCTCAAAATTCATGACTCTGAAAGTCTAAAGTGCTGGCCCCAGGCTTGGTCTGCGTCTGGGTTGGGACACTGACTAACTGTGACTATGTGTAATGTCTCTTTGGGTTGCTGCCGGGTGGCAGGGGGCGGCAGGCTCAGGCCGCATCTATGACCGCTCCGAGCCAAGTCTTTGCTCTCTTACAGCTATGGTGTCCTCGTCCTCTCCTACCTCTATGAGTGCGTACAGCCTGAGTTCCCTGAACATGGGGACTTTACCTCGAAGCCTCTACTCCACTAGCCCACGGGGAACCATGATGAGGAGGAGACTGAAAAAGAAAGACTTCAAAAGCTCATGTAAGTGAGATGCTGACCAGATGGTCCATTTGGTCTCTAGAAAACGTACAGGAAGAGTAGCTAAGAGGCACGGTGATTAGAGTTGCTGTGTAGCAGGTAGTTCTAGGCTACCATGACTGAAACCCACTGATCCGTATGTAATGTTTACATGGAATATACAGCTTCAAGTGGATTTAGCTCACACTGCCTTTTCCTACAACTTGGCCTGTAACAACTCTTTAAAATATTTTGCTTTTAAAGTCTTTTGAGATGCTTTTCTACCTTGGGTAGCTTCTGGCACAAACATCTGGTCCTCACATCTTATTCCCTCTGAGGTAGTTTTGTACAAACTGCACCCCATTTTTGATAAGGATGAGTTTTGTTTACCATAATATAATTTATATTCTATCTCTTGACCTCGTTTTGAAGTTTGAATTTTCCTTTCAAATTCTCATTCCCCGACTTTTCTTTGCTTTTGTCTTTATGCAATAGCACCGAGAATCCCTTCTGTTGCATTTCTTACTTTTAATATATATATATTTTATTATTTTAAAAGCTCATACATGTGCACAATATATTCCAGTCATATAAGCCTCCCCACCTCCCTTCCTACTACTTTGAGATTCTTTTGTGTCCCTCTCCTAGCTTCATGAAATGCTGACTCTCTATGCATGGGGTATCCCCTGGAACATGGCTAGCCTTTCATGTTTGACACCCTTAAAATAGACTGCCTCTTTTCTACCAGACTCCAGATGCCAATAGCTCCTTAGATAGCAATGGAGGCTCCTGTGTCCTCTCTGCATCCTCAGTGGAACATTGACTAGCTTGATCTTGTGTGAGTCTAGTGCCAGAATCCTAACTCTGAGTTCCTGTGCAGTGACCTGTCTGTCGTGTTGGGCAAAAGTGGTTTGCTGCAGGTGTCTGACCTTTTGCTCCTAGGATCAATATTCTTCTCTTCCCTGATGATCCCTGAGCCTTGATGTGTGCAAGTGCATGTGTGTGTGAGTGTGTGTGTGTAAAGTGTATAGTGTGTGTATGGGGGTGATAGAAATGTACAGAAACTTATTCTCTGAACTTTAAGCAGTTGTGAGTTTTGCTATTAGCTACCGTTTACCACACATAGACAACTTCTCTGATGAGGGCTGATCACTGCTCTAGAATATGGGCTTAGAGCGATGTATTTAGAAGGCATTCTAAACATTTCCTTTTAAGAACTACAGGATTTAAAAAGTTAGAAGGATGCTAAAATACACACACACACACACACACACACACACACACACACACACACACACACAATCCTAGAGTCTACAAACTCTCATTCTTAAAAATATTTTCTGGGCTAGATGGTGAAGCATATGTAAACCAATTAAGGCAAGGAAGGTGTGGTTGCCCATTGTTTTGAATTAGTTTATATGGAAGGTGTGGTTTGCATGGAAAGAAAGAATGGCTGGATGCTTCTTTAGGAAGGAAACACAGGTTGCCCCTAATTTTTTCTTTTCTGTTAAAGAAGCTGGACATCTTTCATCTTAATCATATATAAGGGGAAAAAAATGCCCATATTTCTAGAGAGATCTAATCACTGTGTATTTTATGCCTTGTATATTCTTGTTGGCTGGGATTGTGATTCCTATAAGGAAACCTAAAGATGGCTGGGTCTATTCCTGTGTCTACCATGGGAATGAAGCGGAGGAGCACCTGTATATTACCTCAATAACGTCAAACTCAGAGATGCTAAGGCGGGGTCTTTGGTTTGTATGCCAGAGAGCTCTTATCCCAAGAACATCTCTCAGGCCTAATCCTGCCCATCAGCACTATACTGGGTACAACGGCGATCACCCTTTATAGGAAGCAGCTTCTTCAAGTGGTGGGGACCTGAGGCCTTCATTGCAAAGAAAACCACAATGTGAGACATAGCCAGCATCTTTGATTCCCTGGTGGTATGCACATAATTTTTGACTTGTCCATCTTTTAAAATGTACAGATTAGCAGGGATGTTGATATAGGTCAGTAAGGATGTGTCCGGCTCTTGTAAGAGGATCCACATTGTATTCCCAGTCTTCACGTGTGGTATCTCAGAGCCAGTTCCTCTGGGGGCACCTTATAGAAAAAGTGGACGGACAAACAGACAGACAGACACACTCAAAGAAAACATGCTCAAATATAAGATTTGTTCATCTTTAGTAAATGAAATTAGCAATGATTTGAAATTAGGACAATGAAAGAATGAACTTAGAATAATTTTTAAAAATCTAGATTTCCATTTGTTTCTTAACTAAGGCTGGAGTTAACTAATCTTGGTAGAGAGCAGTTGCAGATATGCAGCCAACCAACTATGAGCCTGACTCTACACACTGGGGTTCTGTCACCCCAGCATCATATTCTAGCTCCAGGACCTCGAGCAAGAGCCATAGCTTATTATGCCCTTGCTAAAAATGGGAAGAAGTATAGCAATAACTGGACAACCAACTGGAGAGAAAGAGCAACGGGGAGGCCTCATTCTTATATAAGACCAGGCTACAAGATCTGGCCTCCTAAGGGTGACCACCGTCTTAAAGGGGGCAGGATCTTTTGCTGTGCTATGTGTCTCAAGTTTCTCATACAGTGCCTCCAAGGGCATAAAGTTGGAATATGTATATAGATGTTTTATATGGTGTCTTCAGGTGCATTGCTCTTCGGTGACAAACAGCTTACAGTCCTCTACAGGACAGAGCCATTACAATCCATCATTGTTGTTGTATTTTTGCTCTGAAGGCTGCTGCTTGTGTTAGCAAGGCTTGCTGTGATAGGAACAGCATTCGTAAATACAAATGTATTTACGTAAATACCAACACATCTGTGCCACATTGATGTTGCCACATCTTGGATTTGGAGTAGGGAACAAAGCTGAGGCCTGCCTTTCCCCCTCGCTGACTCATACATTCTCTCTTAAATCGGCACATGGTCATCCACCTGGAACAGAAAGATAAACAGAGACCTAGGTTGAGACGTTTCCAGATCACGTTTGCTATAGATGGAAGCCACTAAGGCTCTGATGACACGTATGTAGCAGGACATTTACACACGTGTCTCAGGAGATTCGGGTATTTGATATCTTAACACATCAGTAGAGCCCAAAAGGTATGAACTTATTCCCACTTAAAATACATGAAACAGTTATAGTATTCCAATTTAGGGGGAAAATAAAACTAAGCTTTATTGCTTAAT
This sequence comes from Micromys minutus, assembly GCF_963924665.1. Lineage (NCBI taxonomy): Eukaryota > Metazoa > Chordata > Mammalia > Rodentia > Muridae > Micromys > Micromys minutus. Next base: position 14,454,174 of record NC_137957.1, on the reverse strand, counting down.
ACTGTCATTTTAGATGTAGCGATGTCAAGTAACTGAAAATAAAGACGTTATTACCGCCCTCACTATACATCCTGGTTTCTTCCCCTGCTTTCTTTATGTCTTCATTCTGGGCCATCATTTACTGTCCTCTTTCTAATGGTTCCATACCCTTAGAAACCAGGCCACTCACAGATGGCAAGTCACCTCAAAAGCCAGAAAGATAATAAAAAGACTCTTTGCTATATTGCTGATGAGGTCCTAGTTTACAAAAGTATTTCCAGGATGAAGTCAGGACATTGCCAGAAAAGAGAGAAATCCTCTCACATAAATATTAAAACCCTCATTGTCCAAAGGGGAAAATACAGAGTCTATGAGTATGTCAAGGACATACCGTGAGAAGATCTGGTGTTCGTTTCCCAGGGAGGGTGATGAGTTCCACGACTCCAGGCTTTAAAAGGCATCACAGAGCCCAGGAACAGTTCAACCCTATGTCACAGAGGAAAGTCAGTCCTGTTTCTGAGATCTTTTGGGCCCCTCCCACCACCAGGGCTGACCCTTCTTCAACAACCAAGGCTAAGGCTTCCCTGAGACCCCATCACCTACTGTTCTGCCAACACAACTACACCCAACATCTAGCTCTGCCCTTACTTCCTCTGCAGACAGGGCCAATGGGGTGACCCCGCCTGTTCCCAGTTAACCTAAATTATAGCAAGCAGCAGCCGCCAGGAGGCAGTCCCAGAATGTTCTTTGTCTCTTTGGTCACCATCCCTTGCTTCTAGAGAGCATGACACCAAAAGGGGCTGAAAGGAAGGAGATGAAGAAACCTAACAATGTTCACCATGCTTTTCATCAACCCCTAAGAAAAGAACAAAAGAGAAATGCAGCTCCTGGTAAGCTTGCATGAGTCAGAAATGGGACAGCTTAGCTGCTGCCCAGCACCCACTTAGCTCTCTGTGGAGAAGAAGCTGATCACCCTCTACCCTACCCCCATTCCAAACTGGGTCATGTGACTCACGGAGTGTCCCATCCACAGTAGTCCATCCTCAACTCTGTAGCTTTTTAGTGAGGTAGAAATTTCAAGCAGAGGATCAAACAACAAAAACACATTATCCTAACAAAGCCTTAGGCTTTTTGTTTTCCCTCTAAACTTTCTAAATGTTTTTCCTATCTAATGATAAAGTTCACCGTCACTATAATTAACACATTAAAAAATACATGGTCAAAAGCAAAACGTCTAAAAGCCATGGACTACTTTTGGCTTCTCCAACCCTCCCTGGTATTTGGAAAGACTGAAATAGTTAAAGCATGTTACAAACCTAAAGAGCGGTCATCGGACGTAGCCTTGTGAATGGAAACTCAGGAGAGTGGGGGGAATTTGGAGTGGATTCTAGAGAATGCATACAGGCCTCTCCAACTAGAGAAGGCTCCTTTCTTCCTCTTGCTGGCCAACCAACTGATGAAGCAGGTTAATCTGTGCCAAGTTGTACTGGTTTGCTCTTTGTGTCCTCTTGGCTTTTGACCCTCAGGTCTGTAATTTATCTTTTCCAAATGCGATTTGTTCTAACTCTTCAGCACATGTGAGTCACCTCACTGCCCATGGAGTTCTCTTTTGAAAGAACAGATCTCAGGGTGTCAAAGGGCTTTGATAACTAATGGAAAAATTACAAGCTGTTTCATTTAATCATGTATTTGAGCTACAAACTATAACTTCCTATAGTTAAAAAATCAATCTATAATACATAAATTATTTTCAAAGCTAAGTTAAATAGCTTAGTTAGCTTAGAGCACCTCAGTGTGCCTCTAGTTGGAGCTTACAGGTCAGTTTTTTTCTGGGATGATTATTTTCTTTGGATGTATTACCAAACATCAAATAATAATTGACCCAACCATCTTCTCTGAATGAAAACAGATGCAGCAGATCCTTCCTTTGAGAAATTAACCGTTTAGTCTAATATAACCCAACTACTAATATTAATGTGCAACTTGTCTTAGCTGCTTCTCATTCCCCTTCCTCCACCTCCTCCTTTCTCTTACCCCTTCCCTTATTACTGTCCCTTCCCCCTCCTTTTCCTCCTCCCTCCTCCTCTTTTTCCTCCTCCTTCTTTCTCCTTGGTTATTCAAAAGTTTCTTTGTATATCCCTGGCTGTCCTGGAACTCCCTCTGTAGACCAAGCTGGCCTGGAACACAAAGAGATTTCCCTGCCTCTGCCTCCCTAGCACTGGGATTAAAGGCTTAAGCCATCACTGCCAGTGTCTTACTTAGGGTTTTGCTGCTGTGAACAGACACTATGACCAAAGCAACTCTTAATAAAGACATCATTTAATTGAGGCTGGCTTATAGGTTCAGAGGCTTGGTCCATTATCATCAAAGCCTTGATGCATTTGTTTATTATTTTATGTGTATGTGTGTGTGTGACTGAGTGAATAAATGTGCAGGTACCTACAGAGGCCAGAAGAGGTTGTGACTTAAAGGTAGTCGTGAACTGTCCTATGTGGGTGCTGGGATGTGAGCACAGGTCTTCAGCCATCTCTCCACTCTTCAGACATACTTTTTAGCTCTGGTTAAGAAGTCCCAGATATCTTCATTAAGCTGAAATCTCAAATGAAGCAAAGTACTTTTGTGAACCAGTTGAAAGGTTTGGACAAAAGACTGCTGTTTAAATCTGTAAGGTGAGAGCTCAAGTAACCATCCATGGTAATGATGCCCAGGACTGCTCTCCTCTGGGTGATGAATGGAAGGAATGCTGCTCTGTAGATCCTGAATGTAAACTTTCAGCATCCAGACCAGAATGCTGCTCAGACCCTAGTACCTGCTATAACTCTGATCCTTCTACACACACTGGTCTGGGCTCCCATGGGCTATCAGTTCCCATGATCTCCATGATAGAAAAGTTTGGGTGAGGAGTGACTGCTGATTCTCTATGAGATACATTTTAATAAAGTTTGACCTCCAAAGGGAAAACATGTGATTCTGGAACATAATTCACTAAAGAAGGTATCGTTGGGTGATAAAATTGAGAAGTTTCTGAGCATTAGAGAACCCAGATGAGTGTGTATTAGAACGGCTGAGATAAAAGCCCAAATTAGGTTGAAAGTAAAAGTGGAAAAAGCTACTGGGAGGTTGACCAATTTGAGACAATGGGGAGTGAATAAAAGGCCACACTGAGATTTCAAGATCAGAAGATGAGAAACAGGATCATCTGTTCTTCAACATAGGAGAGGGAATGAGAAAGTCAAGATCACTTCCTTAATTTGGAAAATAATTTGAAGTCCTTTGAGGTGTGTCTGTAGATGAAGAAATTCTCTTTGGTGAGAAAATTCATCACTGAAGTGAGAGGGAGAGATAGATGGACAGACAGACAAGAGACAGAGAGGATGCTTCAGAAGTCATATGGGCAGGTGAGGGCAAGACTCAGAGAACTGAGCATAGAACTGAGTTTGAAAATCTGTTTCATGCACCAGGAGGTAGAGAAGGTACAGCCAGGGGCTGATACAGTAAGAAATTAATATCAAATCTTTA
>NC_137957.1:14379073-14450476 GCF_963924665.1 Micromys minutus | reverse complement strand
CGTAGAGCCTCAGGGATCAGGCAGTGCTTACGAATCTCTGAGATTGTCACAGATGAGCCACTGAAGTGGTCCCCAGGCTTCCAAGCACGGAGTGGAGAGAAAAAATAGAAATGGAAGGCAACTGGGAGGGTGATGGCTTACAACTACAGGCTCCAGGCTCTCACCTGAGGCTGTGGAGAACTTTGGAGTCTTGTTTGCATTTAGAAATACAAAGGTTTGTCCCCATGGCATATAGTATTGTGTGAAAAGTCTGTAGGCCTCGAGACAAGCAACAGGAAACCTGCCTACAACTTCCATAGAGTTGACTTCTACTGGAGGAGCTGGCAAAGTCATTAATACAGTATATGACTTAAAGGAAAGGGTTCAAATATCAAAGTCTTGAGGGATCTTTAAAGGAAGATGGGGTGTGGCCACTGGCTGTGCTGACAGAAAACTGAAGAAGGATGGAATTTCTAGTAAAGGACACAGAGAAGTGAAGAGCCACAGAGCCAGTATGTCAGAAGGCTGTCGCCATGATAGGACAGGGTAGGCTAGTGGTTAAAGTTAGGATTCGGGAGAATGAAGTCCATGAAGAAACGGGGGGAATTAGGAGAAACAGAAAAGCAAGCGTGCAGATCAGGCTACAGGAATAAGGATAGAATATGGAATTTAAAAGAGCAGTTTGAGGAGGGAACGGGTTGTGAGTGAGTGAAGGTATCAAAAAGCTCTCTCTGTCCTGGAAGAGAATGGAAATGGGTTTCAGCTGGAGGAGGGTTAGGAAGATCTTTCAATTAAAGTTGGCAGCTAAAGAGCCATTGTGGACAAAGCGACATTTCAGCGCTGTGGTTCCCTGCTCCCTATCAGTGTTTTGTACCAGCAGTCTCGGGGTACAGAGGAGCTGAGGAGCAGGGTCTCCGTGGCATGAATGGCGAATGGCGGCAGGGAGAATGGCAGTTACGAATGTCCCCCAGGGACTGGTGCAGAGGACAGCTCATTTATTGAATAGCAGGGCTAGATTATATAGCTCCATTCAGGGGGAGAGGGGAGGGAAAATGACAAGGAAAAAGTGCTGGGGTACAGGGGGAGCTCCAGGCATAGAGCTAAATTAGCAGAGTGCAAATCAGGTGATCTCTGGAAAGCCAGTTCTTTAACTGGGGTGACAGAAACCTAAAGGGGATTTATCATAATGTAACCTTTGTCTCTATGGAGTTTGGTAGGCCCAAGCCTGGTAGGGACTGACCCCGTTCTCAGAGAGAAATTCAGAGTGTGGGCAATGCTCTACCATTCCTTATCTGACTAGGGAAACCAAAAGCACAGGACCCTTGCAGGCAGATAGCTTGTTCAAGCACAAGAGGCCAAATCTTGTGGGCACAGCAATGAAAAACATCTGGAAATGGAGTTGTCCTTTCAGGATTGGGGAGGGGGATCTGGCTAGAGACTTTCATGAGTACCAGAGAAGTGAATTAAATGGGCAGCAACAGGTGACTGGAGGCTAAGCTAGAATAAAAATTTGGGGACAAGAGGACTATCTGAAGTTCAAATGACTCACCATGCCCAGTCAGTACTGGAGAAAGGTCGGGGACCAGTACAGCCTCATCATCCCTGGGGTCACAGAGATTGTTTCCTCAAAACAGAAGGTTGCCTCGTTCACAATCACATATGGCTGAAGTGAGAAAACTCAGGCACAACGTCCCGGTTCTCCTTGCAGAGAGAAGACAGACACACAGAAATGGAAAGACCCTCCCCAGTCCTCAGTTGATGCTCATTTGTACAGCCCAGGACTAGATGACACACCCTGACTCTAAGGCTGGAAGCTCTTCCTATAGTCTCTTCCTAGTTTCTGGGAGCATGGAGTTGCTACCCTGGTCCTGACTCTGGCATAAGAAACTGGGAGATGCGCTTACTCTTTTCAGCTGGGACCCAACTTTCAGCTGTAAGACCAGCATGTAAACTCCCTCCAATTGCAGATGAGCTTCTATTTAGACATCTTCTATTCTGGAAATGCTGACACCTGCTTGAACCCACCCTTTCTTCCTGTTTGTCCCTCTAGTGTCTTTAGCCTCTAGCACTGTGGGATTGGCTGGACAGGTTGTTCACACTGAGACCACAGAGGTTGTGCTGACGGCGGATCCCGTCACTGGCTTTGGGATTCAACTGCAGGGCAGCGTGTTTGCCACAGAAACGCTCTCCTCCCCGCCTCTGATTTCCTACATCGAAGCTGACAGCCCAGCAGAGAGGTGACGTATTCTCTCCCAGAAGCCTTTCCGCCCTGCATTGCTGGCACCAGCTCTTTGTGAATAACCAATAAATTATGGAACAGGGCTTGGTGCAGGGAAGGCAAAAAAAAAAAAAAAAAAAAAAAAAAAAAAAAAAAATGTAATGAACTCTCTATTCTGATGATAAAATTTTATGTTCTTGATCAGGTTTCAGAAGGATTATGGGCACAAGTGATTTTATTTAGCAGGTTGTGCTCATTGGAAAACTAGAGGCTGTATTAGTTACGGAGACAAATCTATTTAAAAAATGGCTAAAGGTCACCTGAAGTTATGTCTCTGCATTGCAGGAATGTAGGTTTATCTTTACTATCTGTTCACTCTGGTCAGATTATCATGCTATCATAGTTATGAATTATTAATTAATTCCGTGGGATACTTAGGAACCCATTGTCCACAATCGTAACTATGGGATTCAAGAGTGCAGGGCATTGCAGCAAACCTACTCACCAATAGCATCAGCTCAACGAGATCAAATGGTTATGCTGTTTTGCAAAGAGTAAATGAGGCAGGGTGGGCGAGTTCAACCCCATGATTGTTTCCTCTAACTATCGCCTCTCACGTGTGGTTCTGAACTAGATGCGGTGTGCTACAGATTGGAGACAGAGTCATGGCCATTAATGGCATCCCAACAGAAGACAGCACCTTTGAGGAAGCCAATCAGCTCCTACGAGACTCTTCCATCACGAGCAAAGTCACACTGGAAATCGAGTTTGATGTTGCAGGTAAGATCTGAGCCTTGAGTCCTTGATAGACATAGGAGATGGTTACATACAATAGTCATATCAGTGATGTGGCAGAAAGACACATCAGCTATGTGTGTGTACATACATATACATATGTGCATATATGTTTATATACATGCACACACACAGCAAGTTTTATTTAAGATGCTTATGATGTCAATTTGAATTGCTTGTATTATTCATTAAAGTGTCCACACAGGAACAATGGAGAATGAATGTGACAAAACTAATAACTGATATCCACCTTTACATCACCTTTATTCTTTCTGGCTTTGCAGCTTTGTGCCAGAGAAACTAGAGTCTTTAGACCCTGAAACAAAAACACCCTGTGTAAACTTCCTGCTGCACAGAACATGTGAGAGTCAGGCAGGGAGCAATGAAAACTCATGAAGCAAATGGACACAAGTCCCCTAGATGAATACTTGGTCTTTGGAAGTGAAGAGAATTACACCCGACACTCGCGAGAAATGACAAGGACAACTCCAGGTCAAGGGGATTCTAACAGATGAGCAAAATCATCTCTAAATACAGACATGGAAGTAATCTTGTGGCCATGTGACTAATGAGCAAGATGTGTATGTGGAGAACCTGTGGGTAAAAAAGAGAAACCTTAGGTGTCAGAGGCAGGAAGGGAGTATGGATATTGGCTAAAGTGACCCTGGGGTATTCTACTTTATTTTGTTGGTCTCCACTTCCCTCCCCCCCCCCCCCGCTTTTGTTAGTATACAAGATAATGAGTTTCTTGTTCCATCTTCATATATAGATTTTGCTCATAATCGCTCCCACTACCCTTTCTATTTCTTGTTATTCCACTCCCCTCCTGAATAGACCCCTCTGTTTTCATGTCATCATAGATGATAAGTTGGCAGGCCAACAGACAGAAAGACAAACGATAGATAGAAAGTCATTAGCTGTCAAGGTAGCTCAGTGGTACCAAGTTTGCCCAGCATGCACAATGGCCCTTGATTTGATATCCAGAACCACTGAAGAAAGACAGAAAGGAGGGAGAGAGGAAGGAATGTTGGTTGGTTGATAGGTTGCTTGGTCTTCACATAGCAAAGTATGACCACTGCATATTCAGAATCTTTTACCAATCAGTAGAGGCATACCTTTAGAAACAGGGATCATAGGCCAACAAATACTTGCTGTTGTGACTCTCTAACACAGTGCAAATGAAATAGTAGGCAGGAAAAAGAAAACGGTCCTATCATCATATACCCTTTCAGAGAGACCAAAATTTAGTTTCAAAAACAATTAGCACTGAGGTTGTGACTGTAAGTAGAGAATCACAGGATGACCGGAAGGGAGCTGGTTCATAGAAAGAGTCTCTTAGGAAGTGACATTCATTCGAGCAGAGATCCATGCGGGAAAAAGGCATAAGTCAAGAGCCTGGGAGAAGAGCCTTCCAGGCAGAGAGCAGGGAGCATGAAGAAGCTGAGCCAGAGGGATAAGCTTGCAATGTGGATGGCTGCTGGAACACACAGGGAGGGAGTAAGAGTAGGGTTTGAGTTTGTATTTTGAGGAAGGGCTTGAAGATGTCAGAGTCTGGCAGATGTGCAGCATCCTGATAAAGAATTTCTGTCGGATCTTATAAGAACCCTAGAAGAGAGTCATCTGGAGACAGTGGTAAGAGTTCTATTTTCAGTAGGTGGTGCCAGGTCTACTGCTAACCTGAGAGGGGAAATACCAATCTATGCATGTCTTCATCCAGAATTAGATGCTGCTGAGTTCAGATCATTAGAAGAGAAAATAAGAAGTACCAGTGTATATCCTGGAGGAGCTCACAGCCAATCAGAGTAGAGACAGAATGGCTGGAAGAGGAGGAACTTGAAGGGTTATGTGGCTATTACAATGTGGGAGAAGTACCTGGAGAAGTGTTGGAGTTTCCTCTTGGAGGATGGGGGACTGAGGAGGGTATCTGGATATAGAGAAGAACAAAGAAATGGCCAGTGGGTCAATGATCGTTAAAGTCATTGTATTAGCTAGGGTGTCCATTGCTGTGAGGAAACACCATGACCAAGGCAACTCTTATAAACAACAATATTTAATTGAAGCTGGCTTAAAGGCTCAGAGGTTCAGTCCATTATCATCAAGGCAAGAGCATGGCAGTATCCAGGCAGACATAGCGCTGGAGGAGCTGAGAGTTCTTCATTTGTTCAGAGGTAATCTGGGGAAGACTGACTTCCAGGCAGCTAAGTGGAGGGTCTCAAAGCCCACCTTCACAGTAACACACTTCCTTCAACAAGGTCACACCTACACCAACAAGGCCTCATCTTTTAATAGTGCCACTCCCTGGGCCAAGCATATTCAAACCACTATGGCATTGTCTGTTTATCTCCCTCAACTTTCATGGGGAAGTAGTGTTCTATTCTTTTGTTGGTGTGTTTTGATTTTGTTGCTTTTCGTTTGTTTGTTTGTTTGTTTTTGTTAGATATTTTATTTGTGCATATGAGTATTTTCCCTGTGTGTATGTCTGTGTACCACATGTGCGCCTGGTACCTAAGAGGACAGTGAGTCTCTATGTGGGTGCTAGACATCAAACCCGAGTCCTTTGCAAGGACAGCAAGTGCTCTTAACCACTGAGCCAACTCTCCAGCCCTGGTTTTGTTGGGTTTATAGAATATCGTCAACCAAAGAATAAAAGCAGAGAAATAGATTATCAGATGAAGCCAGAGTTTGAGACTGGCAGAGAAAGCTCAGCAGAAGGGCTGCAGTCAAGGAGGGTGGCATTGTTGCTAGGACATTAGATGATGAACCGTGAGGCTGCTACAGTGCCCATCACAGTGTGAGAGCGCCTATGTTCTGGTCCACTGATATCCAAGAACTGAGTGTCAGAGATCATCTAATCTATAGGATGGCATTGGCAGAAGTTACTGTTGTTATGTCGATAGAAAGTAGAGGCACAGGGTGGGTGCTAGAGGTGCCCAGTTCCCCAGGCCATACTCCTAAGTATGGCAATATGCGTTCAAAGAACAATTTAAGATGACTTATGGTGGGAATCGATAGTGGGTTGGCCCAATGGAAGGAGGGCAGTGGACTTGCAAGAAGTGGGCGTCTCGAGGAAGCAGTGTGTGTAGTCAGAGAGGGTACAGGAGAGGGGTGACGGTTCGGAGCCTGATGAGCAGGCAAAATTCCAGGCAGCGAAGCTGCTGATGTCATTCAGAATGAGGGGTGAAATTCCAATGGAAATTTCATGTCATTGGCTCTCAAAGCTTTCAGGCTGGGAGCAATGTGATACCCCAAGTGTCAATCACAGTCCACAGTGCATCCTTATAGCAGCCCTCCAGGATGCTCTTACATGCCTGGGTTTTTGCTTAAGTCATGTAGGCCTTCGTTTATAAAAGCCTTCTCTCTCCCTGGGCCTTCATTTACAATTCTTCCTAGCCTAGAACTCAGGTATTATTTTGTATTAATGTTTATTCTCCAGTAGGATAAAAACCCAATGACATCAGGGATTTTGTGGTTTTAGGCTGCAAATGCATGTCTAGTATGCAAGTGCTACTTAGAATATGGAGAGGCCTCAGTCTGTTCTCTGTGAAGCAATGAAGGGAGGAATTAATGAAATACTCATGTCTCCATGAGGAAACTTGGTTGTGAATTTCTGTTCCAGTCAGAATTAGTTTTGAATTCACTCTCCCTGGGGCTCCTGTTCTCTTGGGGCTGCTTTCTCCTACAGTCTGCCTTTTCCAAAGCATGTGCCTTCAGATTCCTGTGTCCAAGCAGGACTTGGGTGGAAAGCCCTCTTAAGAATCAGTTGGCAGAGGAGGTTTGGTCATCAAACAAGGAGTCCAGTGGCCCCAGAGTATACTTAACCATCGCGATAAAAAAATTAGTAATGAATTATTACAATCCCATTCCTCCATTTTATATATGAAAGGGAAAACTGAGGTTCTGGTAGGGAAACTCTGGGTCCTAGTAAAGAGAAGGGTAGGCCCCCCAATCTATTGAAGTACAGCCATCTTTCCTCTATTAACTGCCTCTTTGCTTAGAAATTTGCTAAATAAGATTATTAGAAGAGATATTAGAGATGGCCACCAAGAAACCATCAGAGCTGGCTTCCTGTACCTGGGATGTAGGGAGAAGGTTGTGTTGGGCACCACAGGGTACTTGGCAGCAACTGCATACTGCACCTCAGCCGTGCAAAGACCAGCACAGTTTGGCCATCTTTGTAAACAATATCGCAGTATCTAAGCATTTGCTCACGTTATAAATCCATTTTATTTCATTTGTCACAGAAATTTGCTTAGTGTCTCATGAATCCTTAATATGCACACATATATTTTTAATATTTGTTGATTTAATACTTTAATATCTTAACTCTGAGCTCCCAGAAAGCAGGAACTGTATTTATTAAGCATACTTTATTCAGTATCCAACTTGCTCTAATAAAAGTCACAAAAATAGATATTTTAGGTCATCTATACTAGGCTCAGAAAAAAAAACTGTGTTCCTATCTGTTATTCTGTCTGCCTTTGCTGTGGCAGACATCAATAATCGATAGCAGTATTCTCCTGGTGGATACAGGAGCAGCGCTCAAACCCTCAGGAAAGGACTTCAGGTAATCATTCCTGATACACAGGAATCACAACTGAAAACTTTTAGAATTTGAAGAAGAAGAAAACAAAACCTGTTTCTTCATTTAATAACTTGGGACCCAGATAGGAAATGTGTGGATGCAGGCCCTGTCAAGCCTGGCCTTCTGGATTTGTGCCTAATTGCCTGGATGTAAGCCACATATATCCACAGTTCTGCCCCAGAATATTTTATACATCAAGATGAATGTTCCAGCCCCTGGCTTTCAGTGATCAGTTATCTCTCTTTAATAAATATTTTAAATGATGGGTGGGTGGGTGGGCTTAGGCTCCCCCCTAAATCTCTCCCTTGAAACAAGCCCTGCTATGCGAACAACGCCGTGGTCGGTTCAGTAGAAAGGCATTTGAAGTTGAAGATGCTCCACGCCACCGCTCTGCCAAACTGAACTTTAAGTCATTCACACTTTTTTATTGGAATCCTTTCCCATACACATGATTTTACACATTTAGAGCCCACCCCCCCCGTTCTCACATTCAGCTCTTTTAAATGACGATCTATATGGTGATGACTACAAGACCTTAACGTTCCCACTTCAACTCTGCAGGTAATTTGCTCTGGGAAGAAGTCTCAGTACAAGGGGCTGTTCTCCGTCGACTGGAGCCCAGTGCTCCATCCGAGTCGGAGAGAGTTAATCATTCACATTCCTCACGGGGGTGCCCACGCTGATAAATTAGGATACGGTGGATATCTTACTGCGCTACAGTAAATGCTTCAGGCAGAAAAGCAGACCAATGGCAAAGAAGGAAGCCCCTTTACCCAGATGTGTTTTTAATTATAGTCCTCACAAAGTTGGAGCAAAACCGGAGAAGTGCAAAGTAATCACAAGGGTCTTAAAAAATAAACATCGTTTGTTCGCAGAATTGTATCCGCTGATGCTTAAACCTGTTGTTTGTCCAAATAATGGAACCTTCTCCTCCCCATTAACAATATTTGTTTATGAACTCCAAATTAAATATGCCTTTGCTTTAACAACCAAATAATTGTATAGGGGAAATACTCAAATATAAAATATATCACGCTGGCTTGTAAAGATGAAAAGGAGGCTACAGCCTGACCCAGGAGAGTTAGTAGCTGACCCCCATTTGCCAGTGTGGTTTCCCCAAATCACGAACAGTCGAAAGCGATCCATCACTGTTTTCCAGGAAGGTGTGATATCCCCTCTAATGTCATTAGTGGTGTGAATCATGGTCAAATTCTCCTGCATTAGAATTTTATAAAAACAAGCAAGCCAGATGGTTCCATGAATAGAAGTGCTTGCTGCCAAGGCTGAGGTCAATATCCAGAGCTTCCATGTCCAGAAAACCAACACACACACACACACACACACACACACACACACACACACACACACACACGGGGCGGGCTCAACACCATGCAAATAAACGAAAAAGAGTTAACAGTGTTAGGAAACCAACAGGTTCAGTAGCAACAATTCTCAGTCTGTGATTCTGGGCTCTGTGATTCCAGATGTCTCTTTCGGGAGTTATATGCACGCGCAGAGGCAAAAATATAAACACGCGTTTTGTGGCTCTTCTGTTTTCTCGGAAAGCCACACCTATAGAAGACGGGTCCTCAAATAATGATGCGCTGTGCCTTCTATTGGAATACTTGTTGGCTTTATCTAAGCAATTAAACCGAGTATTCTGGCTATGCCTAGGAGCAGTCAGATGGCAGATTTCTGCTCTCTCCCACACCATCTTCCCCTATGGCACCAATATCTTTATCGTTCAGTTACTGCAACAGAAATGTACCCCAGTTGCTTTCAGCGAAAAGGGGGGTTTTCTGAAATCATGGCCTTTGGCAGTGCAGGCTCCACTCCAATGTGCCTGAGCCTGGCACTGTCCAAGACCCTGTTTTCTCTGTTTGCACAGTGCTTTCTTTATGTCCTGTTTCTTTCTGCAGATTTCTTGCAGATTTGATGCGGGTAAATCAAACACATCCAAACCTGCTGCTCCCGCTTTTCTTCTTAACTCCAAATTCTTAAACGCTTTCTTAGGGGGACGGAGAGAAGGTATCTTCTGTCTTAAGAATGTTGAATGATCGGGGTTTGAAAAAGGGATTGAGGGCAGGCAGGGGAGGAAGAAATATTTGGGAAATGATTATGATATGCACCAACAGATCTGACATCAGAAAGTCAAAATTATTACTTACTTCATTTCTCTTTCTGCCTCGGCGCATCACAATTAGCCAGTCTTTTTGAAGTCTTTTGCTTGACTGGAATAATTATTGGGCTCAAGTTTTGTATAATATGCTGTCTGTCTGGGGTGGCAGGAATGGCTCATATTCTGAGCCGATAGAAGAATTCAAAACTAGGAAAGAAACGTCACCTGAAATCTCAGGGCCTCTTATCAGAGTCGACATCTGGTATGAGGAAAAAGAAGGTTCCCTTTTGGAGTTCTTAATGGGGGGAAAAAGTAAGACAGAGGGGTGAACACAGTTGATTAGAATTTAAAGTAGAAACCTCAGAGTAAGCAAGCTTGATATCTTGCAGCTCCTAGAATGGAGGGAGGAGAATGGGAGGATATGTTGACGGGGACATTAGCCACCCAGAGGCAGGTAGTAGGTCATATGGTGAAAAAAAAAGGGGGGGGGACTTGTAGAAAATAAGAAAGCCTAAAGCATTAAGCAATTGAAAGGCATAGTTAGGCTCTGGCTCACAGACAGGAGAAAGAGGGAAGAAAGGATAATAGTTAGGCCTTTCTATTAACACAGAAAACAAAGGCAACCTTAAACTCCAGGATGGCTCACAAGGGCTGCACTAGGAAGCAGGAATTCTGGGAAGGCAAAGTATATTATTTTTATCTTTACTTGAATCCACCTTCCTAGGGATGGTCCCCTAGACAGATCTTTGACCTGCCAGAGTGAATTAACTCACAATCAGGGGGTAAGGGGTTATCTCTACCTAGAGGGAGATTTCATTTTTTATTATAACATCAGAAAATGGGAAGCATACAAATTCTTAATAAATAAATAAGTAAATATGTGCAGCTTCACTTCCTGGTACTTCCAAGTGTTCATTGAAGAAAACAGAAGGCAAATATATTAAGTCAGTCTGAGACTCTGGCCTGGACCCAGAGAGATTTTTTTGAAGACCAAGGGGAACTACAGATATCAGCAGATTTGCTCACCCTTCTGAAGTCAGAACAGGGGAAGGAGAATGCTGGGAGGAAAGGCCATGTTGTGCCACTGTAACAGATGAGCAATTTGGGGTCTTTTTTACAGGTGACTTTCTAGCAGCCCAGAGGGGCTGAGGGAAATCACATTTTTATTGTGTTCTCTAGTTTAACACTCTGTGGTGAACCTTCCAAATTGGAAGATCAGATTCTGGGCTTGTAAAAAGTTTACTGCTTAAACTTCTCAAGGGAAAAGACAAAAGGCCAAGAACAATTTAAGGCAGAATGAGAAAAGGAGGACTCTTAACTTTTTTTTTCTAACTTTTGCCTCTGCTGTGCAGCTATGCAAAATACTTTACACAGTGAAGTCTGGACTAGGTGCCTGAGGGCTCAGTAGTTCCACCTGCATCCCAGCCTGAGTTACATCTTCACTTATTGGAGGGTGAGCTAGGCTTTGGTGAAATTCATGAAGCAGTAAGAGGGGGGTTGGTTTGCTCACCCCCACAATCCTCCTCTTCTGCTGTTTCTTTTGCTCTCTCCATACTATTACAAGGGTCTTAGATGATGGGTACTTGTGGCTGAATTCATCCCATGAGATTGACAAAGAATTGTATGGTGTGCAAAGTAGTCCTACTCACACAGGAAATGACAGTTGGTGACAGAAGAGCCTCTGACTGCCAGCTAGAGACCTGAAGTGGGGGTGTGAAAGGTGCAGCTGTCTGAGGGTGAAAGTCCTGGAGGTGCTGAGGGTTTCAATCAGAAAGGTACAGATCTGAGGACACCAACATCATGGTCAGTGGAGCGTTAAAGTAGAAATCCTGATAGCCTCAGAAAGTCACAGTTATAGATCCCAGATAGGGCACCAGTGACAGAGACGACAATGATCTATGGAACTCCAAGTTGAAAAATTAATGAATTTAATGTGATTACCTCTAGGAGTATGAGTGTTACTTTCAGGAGCACAGATACCTCAAAAACAGCTGATCACTGAAAAGCTTACTCCAACATATTAGTAACTCATGCAAGTTGTGACACTGGACCTAACTTTACAACATTTACACAGCTCAAGAACTAGGATCAGTTTTCTATCTCTCAAGATGTTCCTTCTGTTTAGATAATCTTAGGAGTCACAAGGCCTTGGTAGTCTTATAAGCTTTAGGGACTTCCTGAGACTTGTGAGTTGTTTGCCTGAGTCTAAAGGAGACTCCCCCTGTAATGGAATGTTAAGTTAAAACTTTCTGAGTCTTTATTACTCCATCCATCTCCAGGATAGAAATGTTTTAATACGGAAGGCTATTTTAAGATCCAGTGTTTTCTGTGTTCTCTAAACATTATTTTCTGTTTTGAAATTACAGAGTCTGTCATCCCAAGTAGTGGAACATTTCATGTAAAATTGCCTAAGAAACACAGTGTGGAACTTGGAATAACCATCAGTTGTAAGTAAAATGGACTTTTCTTAAAACATAAGTAGGGTTCAAAGATGCTGTAGAATTCTGTTGCCAACAGGTTTACAGGTGTGGTGAATGTTTTACATTTTCTTTACTAGTTCCAGAATTACCATATGAAATTTTGGAACCAGGTGAACAGCCAGCATCTGATAGCTGTGTGAGGGAAATAAGATGCTTCAAGTTCTCTCTGCTGTTGTATTTCTCTATCTATAAAATGGACATAAAGGCTCAGAAGAGAGCTTAGTTGGTCAAGTGCTTGCTATGTAAACATAAGGATCTGAGTAAACAACCCAAGCATTCATGGAAAGAGCTGGGCACAGAAGAATACATTGATAATCTCAGTATTCAGGAGCTTGAGACAGGAGGAGCTCTTAGACTTGCTGTCCAGAAAGTCTGGCTAGATCAGTGAACTCCAACTTCAGTGAGTAATTCTGTCTCAAAAATTAAAAATGTAGAAGGCAATTGAAGAGGTTATCTGGTGTCAACCTCTGGTTTTCACAGGAATGTATACAAATAAACTTGCACACACACACATGCACACACAAATACACACAGAGAGATACATTTACACATACATATATAGAAAGACAGACAAAGACACAGAGATATACATAGGGAAACAGAGAGAGAAGAGAAGAGAGAGGGAGAAAAGAAAACAATATAAATGGAAGTAAGATTTCTATGGCGTATAGGACTAGGTCTCAAGTAAAGTAACATCCATGTACTTTGAATGCTGCCCAGCAAATTTTCTATATTTCTCACATGCCAATGTATAAATTATTAGATGAATAATTAGATAAACAGAAATATACAGATAGGATTCTTTATATTTTTATATCCTACACTGCTGTCTAATGAAGACAAGAAACAATAATTCAAAAATATTTATGTATTTTAGGACTCTCTTTGAGTCTACTGTGTATCTGTAACCCATTACAGATAGGATCCAATTAGAGATACTATGTATCTTGTAACCACATTGTTTGAGCCTGGCTTCTGTATGTCTTTTCTCGGATCAAAATTGTGTCCTCCTGTTTTTTCCGCAAGCACTTTATGTAGTGTCTCCTCAGCCCTCCATTTTTATGGATATTGAACAAATCAAGCTTTGACTTCTATACCTTTTAAGGATAACTATTTACATTAAATGATCAAAGGAAAAGAAAAAAACATGCTCTTAAGTAAACTTGGAGATTGAAGCAGTTTTGGGTGTAATAAGACACTCGTGGAAAGAAGGTGTCTGGAAGACTCCCATTCCACGGCAGGATTGTGTTACAACTGTTTTAATGTCAACGGTGTAAATGCCCACAAGCTGCTCCAGGGAAGTCCTGAGTATTAGCTCGCACAGACAGCTGTGTGAAGTGTGAGCGTAGCTCTGCTCCAGGTGGGGCAGGGACGCACAGGTTCTCACACAGGCCTTTTGCCTCAGAGCTCCAACTGTGCTTACACAGCAACTGTTGAGATCCTGAGCCTCTTTCTTCCCGGGAAATACTATTAATTAGCAAGTCAGGAAAACAGACTTGACTGCAAGAGAAAAACAACAAAAAGGCCAGCTGAGATTTGGATTCACAGCAAGCAGCATGTAATTGCCTGAAGGCCCCGTTCAGGTCCCACACACACAGATCCATTGTGTGGAGTGATGAGGCGTCTTCATCAGTAATGGCTTTCTAAGCCCCATGTCCCCCAAGGAAGAAGCGTTGGAATAAGATTGTGAAGACAAAGTGCTAAGTGGACTAATGCATATATTAAAGATTTTAAAAATGACGAAGAGCAAGAACTGAGAGACCCAAGTGCCCCTCTCTGTAAAAATTAAACATATTAAATGCATATACACATACATATATGTATATCTATACATATACAGTGTAGTATATACACATATGTATATGCATATCTATACATATATAATGTATACATATGCATATGTGCATATATACATGTGTGTACATATATGAATATATACACATGCACACATGTGTTCATTTATATACATATATGTGTTCAGTGCATACATGTAAATATACATATGAATAAATGTATATGTATATATATGACTATATACATATGTACATACATGTTCATACATATATATACATATATATTAACAAAATGAATTGTGAAACCTCAGCACATGGTAAATGGTGATCATTCAAGACTCTACTAATAACCCTGTGAAATTCTTTAAACAAATCTCTAGATAACAAAAATCTATTGTTCACCCCAAAATATATATTATGAAACTCTCAAAGAATAAATTGTAAAATACAGTTTTTAAATATAGCATTCACTACTATTATATTATATTATATTATATTATATTATATTATCAGGAAAAGCAAGCACCATCTTATCAAACACACGTGGGCTCTGAGTGTGACTGAGGCCCTGCATGGTTTACAAAATTTTCTCACCATCTTTGTCCAAAATTCCCCTCCCCCCCCCCCCCCGTTTGGAAGTAGCCCTCCATCATGAGAGTCACACAACCCTCAGTGTGTCCTGCTACACTCCAGACATAGAGTTAAAAAAAATACCACCTCTGAATCTGTATGTGGTGAGCAGTTTCAGGCCAATTTTCGTGGGCTCTTGATAAAAACATTCACAGTACATTAGAACCAGACATTGCTTTTGTTAATGTTATGTTTCTGTAGAGTGACTCAGGATAGTAGTTGAAGCAAGTAAACTAACAGGAACAGCCACACCCTGGTGCCCTCCAACCCCAACCAGGCCAAAATCACAGCTCCCATTGTCCAACAAAGATACCAGCTTGTCAAGTCAGAGGACTTTGGTTGTCTCTGCCCTGTGTGTGTCCTTGTCCCTGAAGACTTTCTGATGCTGACATGTCTGTTGAGCTTTGCAACAGGGATTTTCTCTCCTAAGCCAGACTCAACATTCTGTGAGGATATGTGCTTTCTTTCTTAAACCTCACAGCAGCCCTTCGATGGCCCATTTTACAGAGTAAAACGGTGTGGTTGGGCTGTGTAACTACCAAAAAGATCCAAAGCTAACAAAAGGCAAAACAAAGATCCCAACAAGTTCTGTCAGCCTGAACACTGGCTTTGCTGTCTCCACACCGGTCAGCCCTGTCACCATCTGATTCGAGGAACCTTCCCAGAGCCTAGATCAGAAAAGCAAAAGGCGCCATTCTATGCAGGCAATGAATTGCCTGGCCTCTCTGATGTGACTGAATTCTCTGCAGAAACAAAAGCTTAGTTTTCTTTTTTTCATAAAAATCTTAGAGGAGGGCTCTGTGACAGGCACAGCAAATTTTCCTCTTTCCTGTACAAATCGGCTTCTCCCAGCGAGGGTGATTTTAATGCTTCTGAGATTGCACTGAGGGATGGACAGCACATGTGATCCTGACATGAGAAATGTGAAGTTTTTCCATTGGCAAATCCTAGATGAATGCCAAGAAAAGAAAAATAGATGACCATAATGTACTGTTTGGGAACCCAAATGCACCTTATATTTCCTAAGGGCTCAAGAATTGGTTGCATCCACAACTCGGGGTCTATAAGATTGAGGATGCAGCTCAAGACAGTAGGATTAGCTGAAAGCTAAGAATGAATTAGTCCGTGAGATAACTTCCCCTGCTCAGTGAAACCAAGTGTCTCTCCAAAAACCTCTCAGAAGCTTATGAGCTTCTACCTTCAAAAGTGAAAGCTAGATACGTCTGTAGAACAAGGGAATGCATCTAAATTCTGCAGAAAAGGAACGAAATTGGATGCTTCCTGACTTCTTTGTGGACACTGTTGGCACAGGCGTGCTAGAGCGAATAGCAAATGCTGATCTTCCAAAGATTATTTGTAAGAAACTATGTTGGACGAACGAAGAGGCAGGAAAGATATATGGCCATGTAGATGACCTAGCAAGGAGAAGAACAAACCCCCATGATTCATCATAACACAGTGTAAACAGAGAATGGCTGAGATTGAAAGATAAAATAGTATGCTATTTCCCAAGTGGAATCAACCAAAGCTGAAAGTGTGCATTCCTCAAAGGGATGTGGAGATAGGTCCCCAATAAACCAATCATTGATGGAACTATTCATAAAACATAACAATGCAGCACACTGAAGTATGCAGTGTTTGTCTGCAAACTCAGGACCAATGAGAAGCTATGGCTTACTACCCCTGCACGGTATCACCAGAGACTGCTATGTTCCATATTGCTAGCTTCACGTATGAAAACTCAAGTCTGGCTTCTACCGAAAGAAATTGCTTTCACACTATCAAATCACAAATGAATCACCTCAAAGGCAGGAATCATCTCTGTTTGCATCTGGGGAAACGGGAAATTGAAGACTTACTCCTGCACAATTTCCAGCCAAATTTTATGAACTCGAAATTTTGACATGGGTAAAAAGGAAGAGCTGTCAAGATGGCTCAGTTGTTAAATTCTTGCCTATCAAGCACAAGGACCTAAGCTCTATACTCAGAATCCACGTAAAAATGCAGGGTATGGCATCATGCACCTAGAATCCCAACCCTGGAGAGATGGAGACCCCTGAAGTTTGCTGGGCAGCCTGTCTATTTAAATTGGTTAGCACCAGGTCAATATGAGACCCTCTCAAAATAGGTACGGGACATAACAGATGGTGACACATGAGTTTGTCCTCTGACTTTCACATAGACACAGACACATAGACTGCACACACACACACACACACACACACACACACACACACACACACACATTGAAACATATGCATACATTCTGAAAATCATTACAGTGTTCCCTTGTGAGGTTCAGGAATATCAACTTTGTAATGCTATCTAAATTTATGGTTGTGCTGAGTCCTGAGACATCTTGGAGGTGACACACGTATCACTGCCTATGTGCCTGAACAGTGACATTAGAGACATAAGTGGATCTTCAGTTAAGATTAGTTTTATTTAGTGTGAGTTAGAACCAGGCACTACTGAGTTTAACCTTCATAATGTCACACACAATAGCACAATGTCAGCCTCTCGCCTCCCTTTCAGATCTATTTCGCCAGTTGGATTGAGATTCCAAGGAAGTACTACTATTGTTTGTCTGTGGTTTTTCAGAGCATGATCTTTGCTCTTCCTTTGTAATAATGGGTCACCCTCTTGACCCATTTATTATCGTCAGTCAGTCACCACCTTCCCCCATCCAGTGGAATGCTGGTATGGCTACTTCAGTAGAAGTGACATCTCTGATGAGAGAACGCCTCAGGAGATGTAAGGAGCTCTGCCCCCCCCCCAAATCGATTTCTCTGAGATCTCACAGCCAGAGCCTGGTGCAGAAATGCCTAGCCCATAGTTGGTGTTCTGGAAATCTGTGCTAAGTAAGGGCATGGCTCCGCAGACAGTTCCAAGCAAACCTGAAGAAGCATTGGGCTCTGCAGACAATTCCAATCAAACCCGAAGCATTGAGTGATCATGTGTTACTCTTTCTGGAAGAGTCATATATCTGAGCAAGATCAGATCAGTAAAGCCAGTGACAAATGACAGATTGAAGGCTTCCTGTAAACACTGGAGAGGGAAAGTGAGTTCAGTGTGGCCAGATAATAATAACAATAATCTCTTCTGCAGTCAGGGTGCCTCTGTGCACAGCTCTAAGCACTTTGACTGTGATGACTCACACAATGCTTTCAATAGAAACTCTCAGGTAAAGATTGTGACTCTCCTTATGTTGCAGAGAAGTCCCCAAGCAATCAGCCCAGCAGTGTTAGAGCCAGGGCTTCAGTTTTGGCCAATACTACCATCATGTGTCATTTCTTAATCATCATACAACATTGTCCTTCTCTTTTTCTATTACCAAAGCTGAGTGTCTATATAAAATCTATTAATATTTAATAGTAGTGATCTGATTGGTAGGCTTTAAAGCCCTGTGAACCTGGAAGCATATGCTTGGCTTGGTGTTTTTAAGGCAGAGAAGAATCTGGCATTGAGGTGGGAGGCATAACCAGCTACTAAACTGCCTGAGGACTCACTGCCACATCTGTGTGCCTGGTAATGACAGAGACAGAGCCCATCCAGGTCTGCGCACACTTCCGTGTTCAATAGCTTCCTTCCAGTGCGCATCTGCCACGAAGAACCTTTGATGTTTCAGAAATGGGTGTAGTTGAAAGAGAAAGGGAGAATCTGTAAGACAAAGGTGGCTACCAGGTACCTCTGGTATATGAACCATGTGAAGTTTCTTCCAGGAAAAACAGTGTGGGATTGTCCTCTATGCCAGGGTACCATCTTCTTCTCTTGCAGAAAGGGGAGATTTAATGCATCTTCATGCTTCTTCTGTTGCTGGTTTTCTGTGGGTCACTTCAGAGGAATCTGAACCTTTTTAATTAAAAATAAATATCTTACATGTTACTTGATGTTAATGACAGGCTGGCAGAGCACTGTGCAAACTCACTGATGGATACTAGATGAATAATGCTTTTATTTGATAAATATTAATTTGTGTGTGCGCATGCGTGCCCAGAACTAACTTTATTATAGACTATGATATGAGCAAAATTGGTAAATGTTCTGTGTCTGTGGATAATTCATACCAAATCATTGAGTAAGGGTTTGAATAGTAAGCTAACTGTGGTGGACGGGCTGCTCTGCATCCTTTGCTTTGAGCTAAAGATAGCGATTAAACGAAATCTCATTAACCTTTACTCAGGACTAATTGCAACAGTGGATAAGGTATTGGGGGCGTTGATTTTTCTTTAAATATGATGCTGAGATGTTAAACCATCTGTTCTTATGCATAAACATTTTCCTGGGATTCAGATGGGGTTATAGGATAGGACATGGTTCTGTGATTGTTATGGGATGATCAGCCTGTTTATAATAAGATCTTACTTCAGGGACCTCTTAATGTTTTCTCAAAGGAAACTCTTGCAAACTTCAGGCTGGCAAAATATCTTCTCTCAGACACCACTTGCCTTTGACACAAACGTTGATATCCTAAATGAAATCTAAATTTTGTAAAGAAAGATGATTTCTTTGTGCTTCTCTGGGCTGTGTGGCTCATAGCCACGGTTAATTCTAAGAAAGTTTCTTTCAAAAGGTTTTTTTTTTCTTATCAAATGGAAGTACTACCCCCAAAATTATAAAGGTCACTGTGACTGATAATAATTTTTTGTGCATCTTAATAGGAGCTATATGTGTATGCTTAGCAAATATATATATACACACATGAATTTGGCTAACTAGTAAAGTATTTACTACAGTAACAAAGTAAGCACTCACATCCCAAAACACTGAAGAGCTTTCTAGGTATAAATTTGTGAACAGGACATAAAGATTTATGTAGCTCACCCTCCGAAATGATTCCTTCTGGAAAGCATGAACTTCAAAGCTGTGATTACTGTCCTATATCCTTCCCAGTGCCCTTGTATAACATGATGAACTCCAGCCAACAGTGGTCCCTCCTTACCAGAGAGGCTCGGAGGAAGGGGTGGGAGGCTCACATTCGGTACCACTAAACCAGCTACTCTAAATTGACTAATCGTCCTGTGGAAGGAACAACCTTTCAGGTCACTGACCTAAACCAGCCTAAACCCACTGATCAGCTCACCAACTGCTTTTCCCAATTGCCAATTTAAATGGCCACTTTCACATGAATATCTTTTGCAGATACAATATGCATAGTCTCCAGCCATTTGGTGGTTGTTTTGATTTACATATAAACTCTCACTGGTGTTGAAAGTGTCTGTCTCAGATGAATCTTGGATATCAAGATGTGATTGTTCACTCTATCTTCTTCATTACAGCGCCATCCAGTAGGAAACCA
Organism: Micromys minutus; assembly: GCF_963924665.1. Classification (NCBI taxonomy): domain Eukaryota; kingdom Metazoa; phylum Chordata; class Mammalia; order Rodentia; family Muridae; genus Micromys; species Micromys minutus. The sequence goes on along the minus strand of NC_137957.1, from coordinate 14,430,581 downwards.
GGGGACCCTCTTGTCATTTCAGATATCAAGAAAGGCAGTGTGGCACACAGGTAAGGTGTTTTCTCATTTACCTGTTCCTTCAGTCCGACCATGTGTTTCTTCTAACCAGAGAACTCACAGCCAAGAGATGCTGACTGGCTTACTCACAGCCTTATGCTTAGCTAGTTTTTTTATACGGTCCCAAACTACCTGCCTAGGGAAAGGTGGGATTCATAGTAGGCTGGACACTCCTAAGCCAATTAATAATTGAGAGTCCATTGCATATAGATCCCCAGGAAGGCCTGATCTGGGCAGTCTCTCTGTCTGTCTGTCTGTCTGTCTGTCTCTCTCTTTCTCTCTCTCTCTCTCTCTCTGTCTCTCTCTGTCTGTCTGTCTCTCTCTCTGTCTCTGTCTGTCTTTCTCTGTCTGTCTCTGTCTCTCTGTCTCTCTCTGTCTGTCTCTCTGTCTGTTCCTCTGTCTGTCTGTCTCTGTCTGTCTGTCTCTGTCTCTGTCTCTGTCTGTCTCTGTCTCTCTGTCTCTCTCTGTCTCTCTCTCTGTCTCTCTCTGTCTCTCTCTCTGTCTCTCTCTCTGTCTCTCTCTGTCTGTCTCTCTGTCTGTTCCTCTGTCTGTCTGTCTCTGTCTGTCTGTCTCTGTCTCTGTCTCTGTCTGTCTCTGTCTCTCTGTCTCTCTCTGTCTCTCTCTCTGTCTCTCTCTGTCTCTCTCTCTGTCTCTCTCTCTGTCTCTCTCTCTGTCTCTCTCTCTGTCTCTCTCTCTCTCTCTCTCTCTCTCTCTCTCTCTCTCTCTCTCTCTCTCTCTCTCTCTCTCCAAAAGGAGCTCTGGCAAAGTTTTATTAAGGGAAAACTTTGTTTACTTGCACCAGTCTGTTCTGGCTTCTAATAACAGAATCACCTGGGTCAATGACAGCCAGTATTTCCCACTCGTTGTGCCCAATTCAATAGCATTGCCACCGTAGTGATGGACACCAGTTTTAACCAACATGGTGTAGTATTCTATTTCAGATTTCCTCAAAGCTGGGCAGTTCTTGTCGAGGATAACCAACTTTGCTTTACCTTGTCTGATCATCTTCAGAGTCTGTTTGTACCCCAGCATGTACTTTCCACATTTCATAACAAACTGGAGCCTAGAGTTGATTTGTTTTTCCATGCAATGGGGAGAAAGTGGGCAAGGAATCCATCCCACCCACTTGCCATCCCAACTTCCTATCTATAGATGGGAAAGCATCGATGGATGCTAAGAGAGATTCTATTATCTATCACAGGTGATCCAGTAAAAAAAAAAAAAGAGAGAGAGAGAGATTGAATATTAGGAAACAGTGAGTAGACTCTGACCTAGACATGATACATAAAGGCAAGTTCTAGGCCGAACACATATATTATCTATTCTCACTCCTGCTACGGCTGTATTATGAAGCTTGCAGACTTCCAACAGATCTGCAATTGGTGCAGTAGCAACACTGGACTCTCTGAGGCCATTTTCCAAATAGTTATGTCAGATTGTTCCCTCCTCCAGCCACAGCAAGTTTCCAGGTGCAGTGAAGAAAGAGCCAAAACCCTAGACTTTGGTTCTCAAAAACCCGTCTTGCCTTCTTTCAACCCGAAGCTGTCTCCTCAGAGTCGATTACCACACATCAATAATGGGTATCAAGATTGAGAGGGACGTTAGGATATTTGGGTGTCTGGTACCCAGTACCCCCTAAGGAGCTAGACTTCCTGAGTAAATAAATACCTAGGTTAAATTGAAGAAAACATAAGGAAAATATTCTAACAATATTCAGTTTAACAGCATAGCATCCATCTCAAATAAGAGTGGGAAAAATAGATGTTAGTCAATAAGGTATAATTTTAACACAGTGCAAGAGCTTTGGCTCTGGTGGTCACGTGAACACAATATGATGCCCAGTGCCTCTTGAAATGGCCTGAGTAAGTGCTCCTCCTGACTCGTGTGATATTGTGCTCCTATCTACAGAACTGGAACTCTGGAACTCGGAGATAAATTGCTTGCAATAGATAACATCCGGTTGGACAACTGTTCCATGGAAGACGCGGTCCAGATCCTCCAGCAGTGTGAAGACCTGGTGAAGCTCAAAATCCGCAAAGATGAAGATAACTCAGGTACTGACAGCATCCTTATTCATACGACTGACTTTCTAACTGCCTGTCCGTCAGAGATAATAAATCTTGATGCTTTCCAGGTAGCAGCTGACTAATAATACCCTAGCAGTGTTTCATATAGTCGTAAGTGTCTGAGTGTTGAGCGGGTTTTAAATGATGCTTGCAAATTTTATGACTAAGATATTTTTATAAAAACTATATTAACAAATCTTAAATATAAATACTACCCTAAAGCAATGGAAGTGGTCATTTCCAAGAGGTTTGTTTTTTGGTTTGGGAGAATTTTCGGTATATATATAAAACCATGGTGAATGTTGTATTTTTAGCTTTATATTTGACTAGTTTATATACCCTTAATGTTTTTCTTTGTTATTTCAGTGATTTAAGTAGCATTGATAATATAGTCTTCTATCTCATGACTTTATTTAGATTTCATGGCTTTATTTAGATTTTTGTCTTTCTTTGAATTATTTCCTTAGAAAACCTCTCTAAAACCAGGATTACTGAAAGACAATAAAAAGGAAATCCCTCCCACATTCTGCCCCATGTTTTTTAAAGGATCAGATTCATTCTAGGGGATTCAGTGATGTGTAAGGAATAATGTGTGAGCAATGCTTCTCAGACCCTGGTATGCCTCAGTCTCCTGGGGAGCTCTGGAAACACATGCCCTGGGCACTGTCTCCAGGTCAAGTCCAGGATTCTCCTGGAGGCAAACGTTACGGCACTGCTGCCAGTAATGCAGGAGGCATGCGTTTCATAGCCCTGCAGTAATGCAGGAAGCTCTGCAGTAGATGCCCTTTTATCTGCTCCCAGTCATATAACTGAATGAAATGCCCACTTGCCATGATAACTCACAATATTGAAGTTCTAGAAATCTGTATCATACCACGTAATTTAAAAGGTTTCCAACTGTACAATAAAGTTAAGAACTGTTCTGTGAATGTGGGTCTATGGATTACAGTCTCAAGTCTTTGTTTCCCTTAATTGTATGTACAGTATATGGTTTGATGCTTCTATGTTGGGATTTTTTTCCCCCATTTCTGAGACAAGATGTCTAATTAAAACAATTGGAGAAAGGATGTATTTGAACTCATGGTTTCAGAGGTCTCCATTTATGGTTGTGTGGCTCCATTGTTTATGGCCATGGTGAGGTGGAGTGCTCGGCAGTGAAGAATCAGGAATGCAGACAAGAAAGGGCCAGGGACAAGTAATAGCCGCCAAAGAGATGCCCAATATTCTGTTTCTACACTCAACTCCAATTCCTGTTGGTCCGAGCATTATAAACATATCAAAGGATGATCCCGTTGGTATGATTACTATTAGTAATGTCATGATTCGATTGCCACTCAGTACTTCTACTAGCTGAAGTCCAAGCCTTCAACAAACAGGAACCTGGAGCCGGCATGGCACAGAGTCCATGTCTAATTCCCACCAAGCATATCACTTCTGACTTCCCTAGGACCCGTAGCCAACTCAAGTTACAAAATGTGCTCAGTCTATCTCTAAGAATTCCCAAAGTCTCAGAAACACTAGCAAGCATGGCACAAAAGCCCAAGCCCATTCTCCTCTGAGACCACGAAGCAGCAAAATCAGCATCACAGAATGGCAGTTAGGTTCTTGGCCAATGTGAGCGGAGACTGGAGCTACGTGGAGCACAGCTGCAGCTGAGTGTTTGTTAGCTGAGCTCAGAGAAACACTTTCCTTGGCAGCCTGTGCAGGAAAGGTACCCCGGAGTGATCGGCTGCAGTCTGAGTCTTTCAAAGGCTTTGCATTTTTATGCCCTTGAGCCACTGATGGGAACTGCGCAGTTCCTGAGAAGCCACCAAAGCATCTTTGTTGTCCCAGTGCAAAGTACTCGGCTGTTTGTTGTGATGTGAGTCTGTCTACTCAACGAGCTCACTCCTTTCAGCCTTAGAGAGCTCCCCCTCCCTGTTTTTGTTTTTAAGTTAAAACTCCAAGTTGTTCCAAACCCATCTGCCCGGGCTTCTCCTCCTGACTCTCATTGTAAATCCAGATGAAATCAATGAGCAATGTCCATGCAAATCTAAATTCTGTGCTATCTCAAAATGTGCCCTATTGGATTCGTCTATAACTTTAAATTGGGCATCTCACAAAGTATCGGGGACATGGTAAACAGTACAGACATGTTATTTGTCTCCCATCTTGGAGGGTCCTCAAGTCTATCTGAAAACTCATGAGCGGTTAATAACCCCACCATCCCCCAAACTGCCTCATATACTCTCCTTCCTTACAAAAGTTTAAGTTTTTTTTAAAGCCTTTTCTCCAAACTTTTCCAAGTTCCTCTCACAAATCATGTCCAAAGGTAGACATTGCACAGGTAGAAAGACACAGAACTACTTTACTTCTGAGCATCTTTCTCCTTTCGGTCGTCATCTCCTGTCACGGCAACAGAACACCTGATAACAAGAACAACTGGACACAGCAAGGGTTGGTTATCATTCTTGGTTTCAGTCCAGGGTCAGCTGGCTGGGTTATTTCTGGACTGTGGTGAGATATACTCATGGCCGAAAGGCATAGTGGATCCACACCGCTCACCTAACAGCAGTGAGCAAAGACAAAATCAGAAAGACAAAGAGAGTCCCTCCAATGCCATTCTAGTGGAATACTTTTCCCAACCAGACTCAGCCTCCTATGAGCTGACTCAGTCTGAACTCGCCAGTCCGTTAATCCATTGGTGAAGGTGCTGCACCTGGGGCCCACCCTTCGGTCAGTAGTACCAGCCTCTTGGTGGGTGGAGCCTTCAGTGTCTAAGACTGTTAGGGGAGATGCTTAACAGTCAAACTGAAATACTTTCCACTTTTGTTTGATTTTTTTTCCTCTTTAAAACAAACATATTTAACTGATACAGAAAATGGACTGTCCATATTAATGAAGTAACATCATGTTTAGATATGTGGACACATTATAAATTATTCAAATCAGTTTAAACATATCTACTTCCTCAAATATTAATCATTTCTTTGTTAGCTTTCAAAATCTTTTCTTCTGCCTTTAAAAATGCTACTGTCATTTGAAGGGTGAAGAGGGCAATAGTGATTTACTTTTACTAGGGTAAAATTGAATTTTCAACAACTTCATGGCTTACTTTTCCTAGCTCTTAAAGACCTGTTTTACTTTTCAGGTTTGTGTGTGTGTGTGTGTATGTGTGTGTGTGCCTGTATGTGTGTGTGTGTGAGTGTATATGTGTATGTGAGTGTATGTGTATGTATGTGTGTGTGTGTACATGTGCAGGTGTGTGTGTGTGTGTATGTGTGTGTGTGTGTGTACATGTGCAGGTGCCCAAATTGGGGAAATGAAAGTATCAGATCTCCTTGACTAGAGTTAGAAGGAGTAGTGAGCTTCCCAACATGGGTACTGGAAACTAAATCTGAGAGAATAATGTGTGCTCTTAACTGCTGAGCTGTCTTCTCTGCCCCACTTTACCCAACTTTTGATTTTCCTCTCTGTAATTAACAGCAGATTTTTATCATGTACATCCAATTCTGCTTTCATACAAAAACTACAAAGAGACTTTGATGTGTTTCTAAAATGATAAAGAGCGTGGGGGTTATGTTTTATGGAGGTGCAGACAGGTGTGGGGGAAGGGGATGCCTCAGTGGGCCCAGCCACAGGGTGGTAGAGTATAGAATAGAATTTGTTCGTGGCGAGGGGAGTTAAGAGACAGAGAGTAAAGGCAGAGAGAGTAGAGAAGTAGAGGCCAGCCATGAGCACGTGGAGAGAGAAAGGGAAGGGATGGGGAGAGAGCAGAAACAAAAAGGGAAGAGCAAGAGAGGAACAGGAGAGGAGGGAGCAGACAGCCCCTTTTATAGTGAATCAGGAATGCCTGGCTGTTGCCAGGTAACTGTGGGGTGGGGCTTAGACAGAATGCTAACATACTTTATAACATACTGACACCAACATGTTTATTTATCTTACCTATGTGAGGAAGCACATACAATAGGAACCCTTCATGTTGCCTCCTGATGCCTTGGGTGATGGTCTGGTACTATGTATTCAAATGCTAAATTCTAAGCCCCAAGATCTGTTACCCCCCCCACCAGCCTCTCTTATATAAACCTTGCTCCCCAATTTAAAATTAATTGGTTAATAAAAGGCTAGAGCCCCGCATCTGCCAAGCTTACCCCGCCATCCCTTTTGCAGGAAGGAGTGTCTGGGAAGGAAAATTCATTGGCTAAGCCTCCAGGCCTTTAGGTACCTCATTAAAATGGAGATCTGTCTTAAGCCTACATGACCTATGGTCACATCCTCTACCTGCAGAGGGGCTGGGGCATTGCCCTTATGTGACTGATGGCCACGGTTTTATGTAGGGCTGCAGCTAGTGATGGGGTGGGGCTGGTTTTTTGGGAATCAAGCAAAATGCCTGCTGTCCCTTTTAGGGTCACCGGGGTTTCAAGCCTCCTCAACCAGGAACTAGGGTGTGTAGTCAAAATAAATATTTTTTTATTTTATTTATACGAAGTGTGGTATGGGACAGTTTTGTCCATCCTGTAAGAAGGCCATAGTGGAGAAGAGGCATTTACACCATGGGGTCAGAAGAATGTGGCTCATGCTACTAACCTCATGGTAGACTCACGGTCACAGAAAGGCCACTGGACACAGTACAGCTTCCAGCAGCACGCCCCAGTAACCTACCTCCTCTAGCCTGGTCCCGCCGACTACACTACTTTCCAGAACCTCACAGAGCAGTTCCACCAGCTGAGAGACTGACCCCCAGGAGCCAGAGGAAGGTATTTTACATTCAGACTGCAGCACGAGTAAGCTATTTTTTTCTGATTTTTTAAATTTTTACATCTGTAGCCAGAATATAAAATAAATACAGGGGCTAGGGGAACAGTAACACCAAGAAGGTATCCATTGTTTGAGACTGCTCCATGGCGTTGCTTTGTATATTTTATGACCGACTATAGAGAGACAGAGTGATCCAGTCAGTTGGTTAAGGTCGATCTTAAATGCAACATGTGTATGTCTCATATACGAATTACTTAACATTTTAATCTCATCCGAACTGCATCACGATATTTTGCCTGGTGCCGGGAAATAGAGAGGCAAGGAGGTGGAGTCCAAGTACCACCTTCATGGACACGTCTTCAACGACTGAACTTTCTTCCTTTGCGCCCCAGCTCCTAAGGTACCATCATGTCCTAGCGATGGCGCAGACTAATAACCAGTTAAAACTAGAAGCCCTTAACATGGGTGCCTTTAGGAACATTTATCATTAGAATAACACTAATCAATAAAAAAAAAAATTGTCAGTGTTCTAGAATCTTCTCACACCTAATTCAGAATAGGTCTAGAGGTGATAGTCCCGCCAAGCCATATATTTAACGTGTCTATCTTCAGTAAAAGAAAAGGAATGAAAAAAAATTGTTACATTCATTGATAGCATTGGGAATGTGATTATATACAAATGTAATTGGTATCCAGCATTTTAAATGCACACCGGACTCTTCTCATTGTCTCTCAAGCACTGATTTATCTATGCCGAATTCGCATCCTCTCTTTTGGAGTTTGCTTCTGCTCTCTTGCTTTGGGGAACTTATTTCATGAAAAGGCTAAAGCCTCCTCCGGCATCGACCAGGCTCTGTCCTGAGGAAGAGGCAAAGCCCTGAGGAAAAGCCGACTTAGCATGATTTGCACAGCTATGCAACTCTCCGCTCCCTCCCTTGCCGAGCGAGAGAGCCCACCCGGGGAATGAACATGGTATCCAGAGCTGGCCTCTGTCCAGTTTCAAAGCCAGCTCTGCAGACGGGTGGGCGGGGCTTACAGAAACAGAGGCTGACTGCTGGGAGAGCCCCGCCCCGTTCTCAGCTGCTGATCTCATTTGGCTTATGCCCCGCCCCTTTACATCTACTCCTATAATCAATCCCTAGGCTTAATATTTATGGGAACCATCAGGCTGATTAAATATGTTTTTAATTCTTTTAAAAATTTAAATCTTTTCATTGGAAGACATCGCATGTATACCCCCCAAAATATAACTATAAATGTTACTGTGAGGGGTATATTTACTAAAACCATGTCTTCTCAAACTGATGTATCAAAACATAAACTCACTCAGACATGGTTGAATAACAGACACCATCTTTTTATTATTTATTTACCTTACATCCCAATCTCAGACCCCTCCCTCCCAATTATACCCTGCCACCCCCTTCCCTCACTCCCCCTTCCCTTCTTGCCCCACCTCCTCCTTTACCATCCTACCCTGGCACATCAAACTGAATCAAGACTAGGCACATCCTCTCCCACTGAGGCCAGATAAGGCAGCCCAGGTAGGGGAAAGGGATCCAAAGGCAGGCAACAGAGTCTGAGTCAGAGACATCCCCTGCCCAGTTGTTAGGGATCCCGCATGACGGCCAAGCTGCGCAACAAATAGCCATTTAAAATTATCATTTGGTTATCAGTTTGGGAGAACTGGCACATTCCTGCAATTCTCTTCCCTCCTAAGATTGAATGATGATTTTGGGGGCTGGGAAGATGGCCCAAGAACTCTAGAGACCCTCATAAGTGCCAGGTGGGTGTGGGAGCTCACTTGTAATTTTTCCCACACGGTGGAAACTGTGCATCTCCAGTCAAGCTGCTGATCAAGATTAACCACTTTGGGGGACTCTGGATTTAACTAAGAGAACAACTGAAGGTGTTTTCTGACACCAACCTTGGGCCTCCACATGCATGTGGACAGGCATCCACATATCCGTATGCACACACACACATCTATCATATAAAAACATGCATATATTCACATATGCATCCCACACTCACAACCCATGAAAGATGGAAAAGGAAAATACAATTTAAAATAGTGGATTCTTTCCTATGTAAAGTAAGACCCGACCTCAGTTTGAAGTTCAAATCCACACACTTCAGCTGGGTAAGTGTTGGCAAACTTACCCTGTGAGATTTCACACCACATGTATGTGCACATAGGGCTGTGCACCGTCCTTCCAAAGGCGGTGTTACTTAGAGGAGTTAGTAACTGGCCATCAACACTCAATCAACTGGGGTCTGTTTTTATTACTATAATGATCTCCTAAAATCCCTTCCCCTCCATCTTGGTCCTCACTCTAGATATGACTTAGCAGAATAGGAACATTGCTCCTTAGACTAGTCCCTGGTTCTTAAAATTTGGTCTTGTGTTTCAACTGAAGGCATCCTAGTGAGCCGAGAGCACCAAATAGTGACTGTTCTTTCATCTCCGTGGTTTTAAATGATGATGTGCCCGGGCGGGGCGATCTCTACAGAGCCTAGGAATCTTGCTCATACCAAACCTGGGCTCCCCAATGCTCTGGATGTTTTCCATTTCTTTCTTAACTGCCTGATCCTGTCTTCCCATCATTCCCGCTTTCTTCCTGGGTCCCAGGAAATTAAGCACGATTGGTGGAACTTGGTGCCCTAGGCTAGGCAGTACTGCATCCCGGGTAAACAAGCGGCGCTTCAGACTATCATCCTCTCTTCCAGAGCCTCATGGCTCTGCCATGCATACCACGACATGGTTGGATCATCACACATCCTAGTTGTTGGTTTTCAGTCATGCTAGGGCACTTTAGGGTCTGTGGGGTACCAGGTGTTTCTCTGGGGGGACTGCCGGTTCTTAAATGATGAGGATATGAATTCCAGCCTCAAGTCAGTCAACACCAAATGGGAGAAACAATAAACATTAGTAATTTACAAGTATGGTGACAGGGCCATGGAGATGGTCAGGGAATGGAGGACCCGAGTTCAGTGTTCAGCACTCTGGTAGAAAGCTGAGCACAGCGGTGTGCACCAGTAACACCAACTGGGGTGACAGTCACAGGGATTCCTGAGTCTTGATGGCAAGCCGGTGCTAGCCAGATTGTCAAGTCCAAGGTTCCTCGAGAAATCGTGTCTCAAAAGAGAAGGTGGAAGACAACTGAGGAGGGCACAAAACATCTATTTCCAGCTTCCACACGCACACACATACGTGCAGGCAGACGTACACACACACAGAGGAATGTGACAAACGGCTATGTGAATGCACATAGTAGGTCAACACTTTGTGAAGGCTCCTCCTCTTAATTGAAGGAAGTAGGTCACTATGGCCATACCCTCAAAGATTATACTGTGAGATGAACACCCTTCTCCTCTGTATACTGCGTTTCCCATGATCTTCTCTGCCTGAGTGCATGGCTTCAAGGGGCTGGACCCTCTGAAACAATGAGCCAGAGTAAACACTTCCTTTGTGTTGTTCCCACAGCCATTTTCTCATAGTGACTGATACTTCACAAGATGACAAGAGTGTAGAAGCATCTATTTTTGCTCAGGAGGCTCAAGAAAAAGAGTCCCACAACTCTGATCTAGAGAGGGTTTATTTGTGGGGCAGAAAGCCAGAGAGAAGGTGACTGGTCCCAGTAGGCTGATGTGAAGGATGTAATAAGAGATGACATGGAAAGGTATCCTAGAATATCATCACAGGAAGAAGTTTAAAATTGACCCCCAAGGCCAATGGGGAGAGCTGCTACAGCACCTTGCATGGGGAACAACTCCAAAGGAACTACTTAGAGACCACACTGCTAGATCCTTAGTGGCTAGATCCATAGAATGTGAACTCCATAGAAATGACTGTGAACTCCAAACCTCCAAACTGACCTCACAGCTGGATTCACAGCTGAATTCACAACTAGGCTCACAGCTGACCTCACAGCCGGACTCATGGCTGACCTCACAGCTGACCTACAGCTGGACTCACAAGTAGACTCACAGCTAACCTCACAGCTGGACTCACAACTAGACTCACAGGTGACCTCACAGATGACCTCACAGCTGGATTCACAGCTGATCTCACAGCTGACCTCACAGCTGACTTCACAGCTGGACTCACAGCTGATCTCATGGCTGACTTCACAGCTGGACTCATAACTAGACTCACAGCTGACCTCACAGATGACCTCACAGCTGGACTCACAGCTGACTTCACAGCTGGACTCACAGCTGACCTCATGGCTGACTTCACAGCTGGACTCACAGCTGACCTCATGGCTGACTTCACAGCTGGACTCACAGCTGCTCAGCTGGAGATTCCACAAATATTTTCTATGAACATCAGCTTCCTCATCTACAAAGATCCATTCAATATCTACCCTCTATGGCTGCCTTAAAGGTCAAAGGGAGTAATTACTATGTCTTAGCAATAATGTTTATACCATGCAGAACCCAGTGAGTGCTATTAACAGCCACTGTAGGAGAAAATTAATTTTTATTTTGTGATAGACAAATGTTTACAAACACTTGGATCTTTGGGTATTTTTCTCCCTTTAGAGGCATTTATGGTGTTGTCTTCAGAAGCACATAGGACTGTAACTGAGCAGGGCAAAGGAGGAGGCTCTTGTCCAAGACTGCACATCAGTGGCTGCCACTTAGTCCCCGGGTACACAAAGATGTGCATAACTCTCTTGTCCAGGAACCCACTTTTCTCAAGACTTTGTACTGTGCCGATGCCTTGTCTGCTGAACAGGCAGCTGCTTGTTGGTACGATCTGTGATTCTAGCCCTCTGCCTTCTTCATGGGTTCTCATGTGTGTGGAGAAATATGTCCAAGCCTTTGACTGTCCTGTCTATAACAAACTCTCTCTGCTTATTGGATAATATGATCTTACGCAAATTTAGCCATTACCTTGCGTCTAATCTGCTCTTCAAAGTCTGGACTTTCTTATTTGTCTGTTTTCAGCTTGTTTATTTGTTTGTGTATTTGACCAGGCTAAGTTAGTTGTAGTAGCTTTACTGCTGAAACCGAGACTGGAGAAGAGCAATGAGCTGTTCTGTGAATCTTAGCTGTGCTTTGAGCACTGGAAGAAACTCTGTGTCTCCTGATAGTTTTCATGTAGTCACGGCACCCAAATGAGCACACCCGAGAATCACGCGGAGGACCGTTCCTCTGGAGTCTGTGGTGGTTTCAGATCTGGAAAGGCATGACATTTCTAACCAGTGCCCAGACAATGACAAAGCTGCAGGTCCTAAAATGGCGTTTAAGACTTAGAAAGGATCACTTTGGTAAAGAAGCTTAATTCTGCTCAAAAACCTTCTACACCTCCTGCTTTGATGAGGCCAGGTAAAGTGGCTGAGAGCCCCAGGGCAGCTATAGGAAGGGATACTCTAGATGCTTTACTTTCTCAGGCTAGTCCCACTCTGAGAACCGTACTCCAAAACTAATTCCATCATTTTTTTTCCATTGAAGTGAACTTTGGTTGACCCGCACATATATGCCTTCCAAAGACTATGTCCTGAGTCCAAACCTCCTATTTGGCCGTGGCAGCAGCCACCATTATGGATTCAAGCCAGACAGCGTTCATTTTGTTAAGCAGGCAGCACTCAAGAAGACTGAAAATAACATTACAGATAAGTAATGCAGCAATTCCGCATCTGTTCTGGGTCCCATTAATTTCCTTAACTAGAACTAAGCAGAACAGACAAGTAGGCTGGCCCCTTTCCTGCCTTTCACTAATAGTTGTGAACCTGCTGTTGTAATATAAAAGCTGCTTATAATATCATTAACATCTGTTTGAGCCCTCTTTGAATCCTGCTGGTGACGCTGTATTGTTGTTCCGCCTTCGCAGAAAGTTTCTCCTGTGGTTTAAGATTCTAGCTGCTCCTTCCCGAGCTTTGAAAGTTAAAGCAGCTTCAAGGACAGAGTGTCTTGGAGAGCATCCACCTCCAAAATGGTCTGAACATAGCCTTCCAAAGAGCTGTTGGTGCCCTCCTCCTGGGCAGCAGGGCTTTTCAGATACTAGCTGGGCTAAAACCCAAAAAGGCAGATGGATTCAGTCCAGCCCGAAGCTGAAAGTTCCTATACTCAAGGAACCTTGTAGGGAGGAAGTTCAGGGTTGACTGATCCCCCTAGTGGCCACCAAAGTCTTTGTTTCATACTCTGGGTGAGCTACAATGGCTTTTGTGTCACCTGTCTTGAAGAAGGAACATAGGCTTGGCCCAAAGTGGACTGGCACCTGCTGTTTTGGAGGGTGCTTCCTAGGGATCTGGCTGTATGGTAACAATCCTCTGTCTTCCTGAACTATTTTTTGAGCATTTCTTGAATTCTCCCTCATCCCAGACAGAGTTCTAGGGTGTGAGGACATGACTATAAAATCGTGGTTTTAGGTGATTTTATTCTAATGAGAGAAAATTTTAAAAACAGAATAGGGGCTGGGGGTGAGGCAGACAGGGATGGTTCCTTGGGGAAAAGGACTTGCTCCTCTTGCCGAGGACCCAGTTTTAATTATCAGCACTCACATGAAGATTTACAAACATCTGTAACTCCAGTTCCAGAGGATCATGCAACCCTCTTCTGCCTTCCTTGGGTACCAGGCATGCATGTGATGTTTAGACATATGTGCAGGAAGAACACTCATATACATAAAATTAGATAGATAGATAGATAGATAGATAGATAGATAGATAGATAGATATTACACACACACACACACACACACACACACACACACAACCACACAAATTGAAAGTATATGCCAGAACATGAATCTTGGCAAAAACCCATTCTTGGGATGAAGGACTCTTAGGCACTATGTGTCAGTAGTAGGTAGGCTTCAAAACTCGGCTCTACCTGGATGAATCTCATTCCTCAGCCTTTAAGGCATTCTTCTTCAAGAAAACTTGGACTATTTTTTTTTGCTCCTTGTTGGCTAGTGGGAGATCTGAAATGAGAAGCTAGAGAGTGGAGAAACAGTAACATGGTAGACAATGACTGAGATGTCCTAGAAACACACGAGCCAAACCCAACTGAGAGACCAGTAATGTCCTTAGAAAATAAGGCACATGGGACAAGTTTTAAAGCAGAAGATGTTTCCCAAGAAAACTGTGGGAAGAGAAGGCCAAGGAATATGATCCAGCCAGGTAGAGCTGAGTTTAGAAGCCTACTTGCTATTGCCACAGGGTACCTATGAATCTTTCATCCCCAGGACCAGGAGAGAAGTGGGGACCCAGGGAGTAAAGTTGGTAAAGACTGAGGAACACCAAAGGCCTGGGCAAGGAGTTGTGGGTCCACCGGGAGGGAAGCCAGAGGCTGAGTGAGTTGAGAGACGGGAGAGGATGATGTGGTCAGTGGTCAGTTCTTGCAAAATCTTGTAATTTATTAAAGATTTGGGGAACCAAAACAAAAAAAAAAAAGGCTTCCCATAAGATTGTGGTACATTTGGGGTTATGTTTCAAGAATATACTGCAAAGAGAGGACCAAGCTTCATGAGTTGCCAGTAGCACTGTAAACACATACAAGAGAGGATGAGTGAAAGCCAGGTCTCATGTAGAAAGGCCATTTAGAAGGAAGCATTGCTCCCTCCCGCTCTCTCGCTCTCTCTCCCTCCCTCCCTCCCCCCCCTCTGTGTGTGTGTGTTGGAGGGGGACCAAGCTGGGGCCTTCCCAAGGGCAAGTGATGAGGAAAGCCTGGGCACCTTGCCTCATGGCTGGATGGACCTTGTAGTTTAGGTAAGACCATGTAAAGGCAGCTGCTGCCACCAATGGAAGGAAAGCAGGCTAATTAAATGCCTATTTATTTGAGGCATCTACACAGGGATTTCTAGGAGTGTTGATTTTTCTTAACCCTGTTAGTAAAATCGTGCACAAAGACTTTCTTTTTTATTGTGAAATAGAAAGTCCATTCAGAAAACAGAGAAACGCTGCAAGGCACCATCATGTGTCACTTAGCAACCACAGAGGTTAGCTAGTTTCCAGTGTGATTTCTCCTCCCACTGGGTTGTGTGGAGGGAGTTCCAGGCATCCCTCCTATAGCACTAACACTATCTGTAAAGGAAGGCCCGTGGGATTGTAGCCCAGTTAAGAATACTAGCAGCGGTCTTAATATTATCATGTATCTCAGCAGTGTGCTCAACTCCCAGAAATGTGGTATTCATGTGTGTGTGTGTGTTGTAATGTATGTACATGAACATGTGTATGTGGTGTGTGTAGAGAGAGAACAAAAATAAGCAAAGAATGAGAAAGAAGGATAGAGAGACTGAGAGAAAATCAAATGTTTGTTAAACAATTGGTCTAAATTAGGATCCCCGAAGATCTCCATTTTGCCTTCCCCATCACTTGAAGAATGTGGCTGCAGTATAAAGTTACTTTCTTCTTGTTTTGCATCCGTATCACATACCGCCTACTTGGATGCTAATATAAAATGCCGCCCTGTAAGCTAGCCTGAAACATGGCTATCCTAAATCCATCTACCCCATCTCCAGGGCTACTTGTCGTTCTGTGACACAAGGATGAACTAACTGCACAGGCTTCTCTTCACTCCTCAACGCAACATGTGGATCTGCACCCAACTTTACCTTCTTTCCGGCCAGTGTTTGTTTCCGTCTAGACTGAAGCTTCGCCTAAAACGTCCCATAAATCCCTGAGTCTCCAGTGGTTTTCAAGTGTAGTTCCCCAAATGTCAGAGAAAGCAGATGCCTAAATCCAGGTGTCCAGTTCTTGTTCCCATGTTTGGGTTATATGGAACACACTGAAGGGTCAGGGTTTTTCCAACAGCATACTCTCCTAACAGAGTGGCCAGCAGAAAACCCATAAATGAATAATATTAGCTATTATTTAAGTTGGGGTCACCACTCAAATGAATAACTCTATCCAGAATATAATTATTGATACAACATGCAGATTATAAATTATAATCTGCTCAATATATCCCCAATTCATTTAGATCAAGGAAAGCTCTGGCAGGTAAAATAAAATATTACACTATCAAAAAATGTGGGCTTCTGGGCTTTACTTCATGAAATCATCCCCTGATGCTTCTTCCCGGAGCCCCCAATAGTTTGTGATGACCAGCCTGTTCGCCACAGTGTAAGCAGCAGCCCAGAAGAAGCTTGGGAACCATCTCTCAGACCTCCTCGATGTGATGTGAAGGATCCTCAGCTGCGCTGCTGGTCTAACTTAAGTCAGACATCAGTTACTTTTATAACTGTAGCTCTGTGTGCGTTGTCTGATGGGAGGTCTTTGATTTCCAGTGTGGGGAGCTTCTGAGACTCTAAGTGGTGGCTACATTCCCGAACTCCCAGGCTGTGGCCAAGAAGAGAGTAAATGCTGACAAGAGAGAGGATGTTCCTGCCTGCATTACTCTACTGACCTTGCCTTTTATGTTCACCCTAATTCCTCCCTGCACACGCAGATAATTGAATTGTTAACTCAAGCTTTTCCTTTTGTCCTTATTTTAGCATTTCATATCGTAAATGAACAGCTGCTTTACTGCAAAATGTGCCTCCACTAATACCTCACTCCATACAGTCTGACGGTTCAAGTGGTTACCGGACCGTTTCATTGTGTCCTGAGGTACAGAAATGAAACAGTTCCTTAAGCAGTCACAGCACTCAGGCTGAGTGATAAAACAAATGTCAGGAACTTTAAGCACAGCAAATGAAATGCTTTAAATCCTGAAGCTTCATAATGCAGCCCTAATGAAGTCGTGACACCCGCCATGTTGAAAGTGGCCGGTGGCATCTTCCTGACAAACATTTGGGAAAGAAAATGTCTTCCCTCTTAGCAATATCAAATGCCACACAGAGAACATGGCCATATGACAACCCAGAGGAGGTTCCTGAAACATATGAGTAGTTTGCATTAGCTTTTCCTCTCTTTAGCAGAGGGAGCATTATTCAAACCTCTGCCGTCGTGCCCCTGAATTGTTCGATGGTCCTAAGACATTGTCAGTAGGATGATATGAAAGTTATTCTAAAATTCCTGGTATTGTCTTCAAGATAATCTCTCCAAGTTCCAATTAAACAAGTGTCATCATTTGATCCAAACCTGGGCAAACCCAGCTTTCCTACATGGAGAACTAGACTGTTTGTAAAATCCTAGAAACAGAAAAAAAAAATTTTCTGAGATATTGAGCGGTATTCTTGTTCATATTATCTGCTAAGTTCTATGTTTATTACATGGGCACGGATCACATACTTAGCAAAAAAAAAAAAAAAAAAAAAAAAAAAAAAAAATGCTGGCCAGGCACTGTTCGAGGGAGAGCGTGGAGATTCTGTGGCCATCATTAAGTGGGCCACCCACTGGTTAAGCAGGAGTGTTCTCCATTGGTACTCAGGACAAGTTCATCCCTGAGTTAGAATGTCAAACCTACCAAGGAAACGCTACTGCCCAACGTCATCATTTTCATAGCACTTCAGGGGTGAGGTGGTGAATTGCTTGCTTTGTGGGGGAATGTATGCATTATTTTTTTCCAATGAAACCAATTATGATTCCTTGGCATTTATTGCAGACGAGCAAGAGAGTTCTGGAGCGATTATTTACACAGTGGAGCTGAAGCGCTACGGGGGCCCCTTGGGCATCACAATTTCTGGAACTGAAGAGCCCTTTGATCCTATTATCATCTCGAGCCTCACTAAAGGGGGATTAGCTGAAAGGTAAAATGGGAAGGGGTTGCTCTAATTACCTGTATATGAGGGGTTTGCTCCCTCACAGCCAGTGTGAGGCCCGCTCCCTTCCCCTCACCCGTTTATCTGTTGACTTTTAAATCTGCACAAAGGATTGATCTTAGAGCTTAGGAACTCTCAGGCAGAGCGAAGACTTGACATTGAAGGGCGTCGCATGGGCAGAGAAAGATGCAGAGGCTTAGCATGGTTATCATTCTCAAAAAAAAAAAAATGTGTTAAGAGAGCATGGTTGACTATAGGTCGATTTATACTGTGTCCATTTTGTGAAGAGGATGCGGCCGTCGAGGGAGGTGAAAAGGCTTGTTCAAATCAATTCTGCAAACATTTGCTGAGCTTTCTGGTGCCTGACAGGTGTTGTAAGCTTCTGTGTATTTGGGAGAGGATAATAAAGGCTTGGTCCTCAAAGGCTGCACCTAACAGGGTGTAGCCATCCTCTCAATAGTATCTCCGTGTGCGTCCATTTGTTCTTTGGCGGTGATGGGCACCCCGGGCCTTGCTCTCCGCACCCTCCACTGAACTGCACTTTTTTTCCCCAATGAGACATGTTGCTTGGGCACACAACAGACTCTCTAACTGGATCTATTTTCCAATGACTTAGCACAAGAATGCTCAGGCATGTCATTGAGGGTGACACTTGATGACAGTCATTGCAAGATGGAGATGCAGCCCTGCAGAATTTTCTTGCGTAGAAATTGGCTCACTTGACAGCTCTGTCTGTCAGACGAGGGGGCTGAGCCAGCTCGGCCAGGGCTGCTCTGCTAGGATTTTAAAATTCCTGTTTTAGCTGAGATGCCTGGGAGAGGGTGTCTGCGGGCATCTCCTGTTCTAGTTAACCCTGGGAGACAACAAAGGATTCTGCAAAGTGGCTCCTTACAGCTGGACCTTATAACCTACATCATTCTTGAACCAATCCTCTCTGTGGCGGAAGAGATCTTTTTCAGAGAAAATGTCTGTAATTCTAAATGCAGGTAGACAGCTTGAGCAGCCCTTCCTTACCTATGCACATTCTATCACCCCTGCCAGCCAGCTACTTCTGCCCAACACAGGCTGCCACAGCCCTAGAGCAAGCTCCGCCCCTAACAGCCCTGTGAACAATTCCTTCAGTATCCAAATTAAAAGTGATCCAATTCAGCCAAGGCCTGACCTTCATGTTTCAGCTCAGCATCTTTGTCTCAGGGGGAAAGATCTCAGCCATTGCACTGTGAATCATTCATGGCATCCCCTGTCCCTTCCAGTGTTTCCCAACAATGGCAGATAAAGGAAACATCAGAACTGTATCCCAACGTACTTGTTCAGATTGGATGAGGATATAAAGGATGTAAAGATTGGAGATGCCGTTTATCAGGGTATTAATCAGCAAAGTCATGTCTTTTCTGGGGCGAGGGAGATTGAGCCATGGGTAAAGTGCCTGTTGCATAGGCATAAAGACCTAAGTGCCTCCCAGGCACCACATAAAAGTCAGGCAAATAAGTGAGCACCTGTCGCCACAGCACTGGGCACTAAGACAAAAGAACCCTGAGATCTAAGTGGCTAGCCAGCTTAGCAAAACTGATGAGCTCCGGATTCAGTGACTAAACCATGCCTTCAAGAGGAATCGATAGATAGGTAGATAGGTAGGTCAATGGATAGATGAAAAGATAAATAAATAGATTTGATCAGTAGATAATAGGTAGATAGAGATAGATAGATTAGATAGATAGATAGATAGGTGTAAATAGATACATACATATAGATAATAGGTAGATAGAGATAGATAGATAGATAGATAGATAGATAGATAGATAGATGGATGGATGGATGGATGGATGGATGGATGGATGGATGGATAGATAGATAGATAGATAGATAGATAGATAGATAGATAGATAGATAGATAGGTGTAAATAGATACATACATATAGATAATAGGTAGATAGAGATAGATAGATAGATAGATGGATGGATGGATGGATGGATGGATGGATGGATAGATAGATAGATAGATAGATAGATAGATAGGTGTAAATAGATACATACATATAGATAATAGGTAGATAGAGATAGATAGATAGATAGATAGATAGATAGATAGATAGATAGATAGATGGATGGATAGATAGATAGATAGATAGATAGATAGATAGATAGATAGATAGATAGGTGTAAATAGATACATACATATAGATAATAGGTAGGTAGGTAGAGAATAGGTAGATAGATGATAGATAGATAGATAGATAGATAGATAGATAGATAGATAGATAGATTGACAGATACATGAATAATTGATAGACAGACATGGTAGAGGAAGATTAAGAGAGACTTCTGACATCAACATGCCCACACACATATGTATATGCGTAGACACACACACACACATATACACCACACACACACAAAATTAATACATGAGGTGACATGCTTTCTTCATCCACACGTCATTCCAAGCTCTTACACATTTCCCATATCATCCTCGGGGCTTCCCTGTGAGATGATTATCTCTGTCCTATTGGTGAAGAACGGATATCCAGAGAGGTTGAAATAAGGGAACTGTGCCACACAGCTGACCTGGTGGGTGACAGAGATGGCTGCAAGCATAGCACCTTCTAAGCCTTCTGTCAAGCCCTTCTCAACCCTTAGAATCAGCCCAGGGCTGTTGCTGCATCTGTCTAGTCTATGTTTCAAACTCTTGGATCTGTCTTATGGTAAGCCAAGCACCATTTTTGTATTAAACACTTTAAATCTGTAGGAATAAGAAGGTTTCCCGCTGTACAAGGTCACATTTGTTGTTCAACAGAGTTCATTTCCTGGGGACCTGTAAAGTTTACCAAATGACTCAGCTTTCTTAGAGTTAAAAAAAATATCCAGGTCCATTCTCAAAACTAATTAAAATGCTTTTTTTTTAATTTTATTTGGAACTAAAACCTAAGTCATAGTAGATGCAGGTTACGACATTTCCCAAGAGAAAGCTAGAAGTGAATTTTAGAAACCCTGACAAGTCTTTATTATTATTAATATGCAGGTATGTTGAGAAATTTAACCAAAGAAGCCTGCAGGGATTGTATCTACCTCCCTTCCCCGGTCTGGTGTGTCTACCTCCCTTCCCTGTCTGGTGTGTCTACCTCACTTTCCTGTCTGGTGTGTCTACCTCCCTTCCCTGTCTGGTGTGTCTACCTCCCTTCCCTGTCTGGTGTGTCTACCTCCCTTCCCTGTCTGGTGTGTCTACCTCCCTTCCCTGTCTGGTGTGTCTACCTCCCTTCCCTGTCTTGTGTGTCTACCTCCCTTCCCTGTCTGGTGTGTCTACCTCACTTCCCTGTCTGGTATGTCTACCTCACTTCCCTGTCTGGTGTGTCTACCTCCCTTCCCTGTCTGGTGTGTCTACCTCCCTTCCCTGTCTGGTGTGTCTACCTCCCTTCCCTGTCTGGTGTGTCTAGCTCACTCCCCTGTCTGGTGTATCTACCTCCCTTCCCCTGTCTGGTGTGTCTACCTCACTTCCCTGTCTGGTGTGTCTACCTCCCTTCCCTGTCTGGTGTGTCTACCTACTCTTCCACTGTCTGGTGTTCCAGGACTGGAGCGATCCACATCGGAGATCGAATCCTAGCCATCAATAGCAGCAGCTTGAAGGGGAAGCCTCTGAGTGAAGCCATCCACTTGCTACAGATGGCAGGAGAGACTGTCACCCTGAAAATTAAGAAACAGACAGATGGTGAGTGGGGTGAGAGTCGCAATTCAAGATTTCCAGCATGTTTTCTTCTCTCAAAGAATATGCAGAGTCTGCCTGTGTTTCTAGGGAAATGGCCCCCTAGCTACTGTGCTCAAGGATCTTTTCTTGTGAATTTACACTGATGTAAACCATCTTTCCCTCTCTGTGAAGCCCAATCTGCATCAAGTCCCAAGAAGTTCCCCATCCCAGGCCCCTCGAGTGACCTAGGAGATGGTGAGGAGGACTCCTCCCCAATACAGAAACCTGGCAAGCTCTCCGACGTGTACCCCTCCACAGTGCCAAGTGTGGACAGTGCTGTGGACTCCTGGGATGGGTCTGGAATAGATGCCAGCTATGGGAGTCAAGGTATGGAAGATTCTGTGCAGAATGTCTTTATGTAACCCATACTGACACAGCATGTCTACAGTGAACAACCTGAGCCCTTCCGCCTGACACCCTAGAATCGTCGTCTTGTAAGCCATGGGCATTTATTGTACACTGATAAAATACTGATGGCCACGTGGTCAAGGCAGAAAGCTTAGGGAGATATGAAACAGACTCTACAGTATAGCAGTTTAATGGGGACTGCAGTGTTGTATTTCTTAGCAAGCGTTCTACAAAGATGGGCAGGGTGTTGTCTGAAACTGTTAACAAGAGAGTCACCAATGACTAGTTGGCCCCATTGATTCTTGGACACGCCTGGCTTGAAGAAAAACTGAAGTTTTCCTAAGTACTCATTGTTAGGGAGTTATAGTTGTGTGGTGTGTGAAGGTGTGTCATAGATGTATCTTCCCAGACATGATGCTGACATCCATCACACAAACAGCCTGGAGAGCAGGTTTGAGTGAGGGTAACTTGGTAACTTAGTGACTTAGTTAGGATTTACTGCTGTGAATAGACACCATGACCGAGGCAACTCTTATAAGAAAAACATTTAATTGGGGCTGGCTTACAGGTTCAGAGGTTCAGTTTATTACCATCAAGGTGGGTGTAGCATCCAGGCAGGCATGGTGCAGGCAGAGCTGAGAGTTCTACATCTTCATCTGAAAGCTGCTAGTAGAAGACTGACTTCTGAGCAGCTACGATGAGGGTCTTAAAGCCCACACCCACAGTGACACACTTACTCCAACAAGACCACACCTGCTAATAGTGTTACTCCCTGGGCCAACCATATTCCAACCACCACACTTAGTTAACTCCCCCTCTCATCCTGGTTTTCTATTTCTTTCGACTCACCCTGCCTTTGTTGTTTCACACTCTTGTCAAGTCCTAGATGGGTGTGGGGAAAAAAAAAAAAAAACAAAAGAACACATTATACCAACTTCTCAAGCTATTTCGTAGTCACGGTGTTGGAATTTGATAAAAAAAAAAAACCATGTTGAGGCCTCAAGTGAAGCTAAAGGTGGATTCACATTGCATGTGCTTGATTGTGTGTTGGGAGCAGGAGACTAGAGGTGTCAGATCTCCCTAAGCTAGAGCAACAGGCCTGATAAGAGTGCTGGGAACCAAACCCAGGTCCTCTCCTGAGCCAACTCTCCAGCCCCCGCTACACATAGAATTCAACGCTTTATTATAGGGCAATTCTCCCAAGTGGTAAGACCATGTGACAAGTTAGCCACAGTGCCAAGGTCACATTTTTATTGCCTGGAAATTGCTGGGCATAAGGAATGTCAAATAAAGGACTCAAGATTCATCAGAGTAAATGAGGTTTATTGATTAGTGGGTGTGTTGGTTTATTTTTTTACTAATGGGGGAACATTTTTACACATTTGTTTGTGAGAAAACTTGATATGAATGAGTTCTGCACACTGCTCTTCCAGCCTTTTGCACCCTAAGACTGGGATTGTGGTCAGCATGAGAGATATATGGTCTGAACTTTCTTAGTAAGAGATGAAAAACTGCTTATGAAGCATTTGAATAGTAGTCATAATAATACTGCATTTGGCATTGACACATGAAAGTCTTTATAAGGCTGAAGAAACTGAGAGGGATCTGGCAGAGGTAAAATAGTTTGAGGATACAATAATGGGTAGACAGCTGGAGAGCTACTAAACGTGTTCACGTGACAACTCTCATGTGATTCCCCTTGACGCTCTCCTCTGGTCATGGGTGCAGGTGTGAGGGGAGTGTCCAGAACCCAGCTAATCTGACATCCAGTGTGGTCCTTTGGGCTGTGTCTAGCATTGCTGAGTGTGGGCATGTTGTGTGTCCTTGACTACAGACCTGACAGAAGTCTGTGGAGCTGCAGTCTACCCTGCCCTTGGCTTCTGTCTCTTGATCCTAGCTACACCCACAAGGTGAATCAGAACCGGCTCCAGCAAATGCTGGGAGACGTTATCACTTCTCTTTTGAAGTCTTTCCTTCTTCAAGCAAAATAGCCTGATTCCTTCAACTGCTTCCCCACCTAACCTGTTTTGAGCCTCTCCACTGACCTAAGGCTCTCTCTTCTCAATACGTCTGAGTTTAACTCTTTGCTTACACGAGGACAGCGCTCACAAAGGGGTCCTCAGCTGCCCGGTAGCTCAGAGCACAGAAAGACGGCCCTGTCCTCATGAAGACAGCAGTTCCTGCCAGGGGCACTGAATCTCAGTCTTTTTCTTTGTTGTGATACTTGATAAAAACCAGGTGTATGTAGCTTGTGACTGTAACTGACCTTTTACAAGTAAAGCATAAATGCAGTCGTTTTCCTCTTATTAACAATTATTATCATGTTCTGACATGTAGCTAGTCTTTCCAACTTGTCCCTCTAGCTTCTCATCGGACTGTTCTCTCCCCAGGAAGACCTCACAGAGGTCTCTGTCTCCTTTCAGCCTGTGGCTGGCCCAGTTTTGCTGAAGCCCCGTGATGCAAAAAAATCAATGACCTGAGTAACCACGTTCACTACTGTTCCCTTCCAGTTCTCCAAAATGTCCCCCTGACTCATTCAACAGATATTCCAGTGTCATTCAACAGGATCAGGTCTCTGTTGTGGTAGAAGGGCCCAGAAGTTCACAAGTAAATGATCACCATCAACAAATATTGCTTAATGGGAAAGGAAGTAAGACTGGAGGACCAAAGATGATGAGGAGGACAGAAATGGCCACAGGAGATGCTCTAGTGGAGGAGCCTGGATTTTTCTGAGTGGCTCAGAATACAGACAGACTTCTCCTACTGTCTCTAGAGTAGCTCCCTCCCCTCCTATTCTCTGATGCCCCAAGCTGGTCTCTTCTATCCAGATCTGGATCTTTGGGCTGTTGGGTCTTAATTATTCCTTCTTCTAACTGACGAAACCCTGATGGTTATGCTCAGATATAACAAAAGTCAGTAGAAAAGGAGACAGCAAATAGTCTCTTCCTGAGCCCTCGGCCTCGGGAAAAGGGATGCAGGTCACTGTAGTCCTTGACGCTCAACTCAGGAAGCTATATTTCTTCTGATTGTTTGAGGTCACGTTTATCATTTGTGTTTTCTCTAGAAGTAGACTTTTTAAATTTAGGGTTTTTTTTAAGATTTATTTATTTTATGTATATGAGTACACTGTAGCTGTCTTCAGACATACCAGAAGAGGGCATTGGATCCAGTTACAGATGGTTGTGAGCCACCATGTGGATGCTGGGAATTGAACTCAGGACCTCTGAAAGAGCAATCAGTGCTCTTAACCACTAAGCCATCTCTCCAGCCCCCAGGTTAAAATATATTTACATATAATTAACTAATCTCTGGATTCTCTCTCTTTTTTTTTTTTCAGTTTTTAAACACATGCCAAAAATATTTTTTTAATACATTTCTTTTTCTAATTCTTCCATGGTTAGATTATTAGTGGTTTGGCTCAGTTTTTTCCTCAGAAATTATCAGTTGTGTTCATTTATTTATTATTTGCACTCTGGGTCTTTAACATAAAATTTGGCCTCAGGTTCAACTTTTTTTTTCAATCTCTTGGATTGTGTTCCTCTTACGGCTTGACTTGGGCGCATCATCAACGCAGTACTCGTGCAGGTGGCAAAAGTCAGTAACAGATGCCAGCCAACGTGCACAGTCAGAGCCCATCTTCCTGATGATGTAGTTCAAGACTCCAAACTACTAGGCTGTGACCGTGAGCCCTCCCATCCTCCTGGGCTCCCAATCTTCTGTTTATGCTCAGACTCCCATGTGCTTGGAACTTGCATCATCTCCATCAACGTGTCCAGTTTCAGCTGAATTCTGACATTTCCTCTCTGATCTCTAGTTTTGCAGAAAATGACCTTGCTGTGTATATATTTTTTTACTTTTTTTTTTTTTTTTTTTTTTTTTTTTTTTTTTTGATATTCTATTTGGTCACTTTCAGGATTTGTTGCATGGGAAGCTTTTTCTATTCTACTTTGTTTCTCTCCCTTCCTTCCCTCCCCCCTCCTCCCCTCCCCCTCCTCTCCTCACCCCTCCCTCCCAGTCTCCCTCTCTTGCTTCCTCCCCTACTTCCCTTCTTCCCCCAGCTACTCTTTTGTCATAAACTTTGCACACAGCTTATTTCCACCCTCAAAAACTGTCACTTGTCCCCACATGGAGGGAGTCCCCCCATAAGCTGAAGGTTTGCTCAAGCTCTGAGCAAGATGCAAGTTCCCATTGTGTTCTAGGCTAGTTTCCCTTAGCTGTTCCATACTAGTAATGGGGGAGGGGGAGGGAGGATAAGGGCAGAGGTTGTGGAGCTCACCAGGCAGAACTGGCTGTTCATCTGTATTTGCCCTCTCAGTCCATCTGACTTCCCCCTGGTGACTGACAGGGTTTGGGGTGATTGCTGCCTCCAGCCCCATTAAGTGTGTCCTTAGATTCTAAGGCAACTATTGCTGCTTTGCCTCTGCCCTGGCCTTTGCTTTGGCTAAGTGGGTCTCTGCAAGTCTCTGGCCAGAAAAGTCTTCTCTCAGCTACTTAGCAACACACTACACACACACACACACACACACACACACACACACACACACACACACACACCACCCAATTCTCATGTGACTGTCACTGAATTTGCCAACTTTCCTCATGTATTGTGGCTTGAGATTATAGACCTGTTCCAGCTGTGTTGAAGACAGGGTTGGATTTGGTGATTTGTCCTCTCCTTCAGAGGCGATTTCTGAAAGTGGGATCAGCTTCCCTTGCTCTGCCATTTTTTTTTTTTAAGCAACATTCATCCAGACCCATAAGACATTTATTGACAAGAACAATTGCAAACAACTACACACACACACGGTTTGATTTGTCTATTCTTAAGAAAACTGTTTTTGAAAAAACATATCTGGCTGAGATCATCTGGCTTGCCTTCTTGTACTATAACTGGTTCCAAAAATTACAAGTAACAATAGAAAAAATAACCCCAAGTTATAGATTCAAGGAGGAAATTCCCAAAAAGCATTTCCAAATGTTCTATGTAGTAGTCAACATTGTTTTGTTTTCTTCCCCATATGAAGACTAGGCAGAAATTAAAGTCTATTGTTGTGTTTTATTAAAATAAAAAAAAAAAAAAAACAGGAATATGTTTGGTAGAGGCATGGTATGGGTGTAATGGAAGGGGGTGCCCTGTGGGTTCATGCTGAGGTTTTTCTTCCCCCCTGAGGTACCAGCCACAATAGATATAGTATAGAATAGAATTTATTTAGGGCATGGGGAGGAAAGTTGAAGGACTAGAGATAAGAGAAAGGCAGAGAGAGAGAGAGAGAGAGAAAGGAGAGGAGGGGGGAAAGAAGGAGGAGGGGAGGGGAGAGGAGGAGCAAAGAGAAGAGGCCAGCCATGAACACATGGAGCGAGGGGGTAGGGGAATGGGGAGAGAAGGGGTGGAGAGGAAAGAGGATAAGAGATTAAAAGATCAAGAGGTGGGGGCAAGCAGTCCCTTTCATAGTGAGTCGGGGCACACCTTGCTATTGCCAGTTAACTGTTGGTGGATCCTAGAAGGAATGTAACAGCTATGAATGGGAGGAAAATACTAAAAGCAAATGTGACTGTGTTAGGGTGTCAGGACTTTACAAATAAGCCAGAGTCACTATCCCCCACTCCAAAATGTCACCATGCCAGGGCAATTTAGAAGCACCTATATTTGTGAAGCTTTATCTTCCACTCTACAAATAAATAAAATGAAAAACTGTGATCATCAGAAAGAACCAAGACTAAATTTTAAACCCTCGTTATGACACAAAATGTAAACCTCGATGATAAAATCAAGAGGCAGAAGAAAGGAGAGGGATAAAGATTTCCAGTTCTGAATCGAAACAGCGATTACTGACAACATACGTTTTTAGCAGTTCCTTTTGTTCAGAGTTTCACTTAAAATGCACTTTGTGGAAGCTGGGCAGATGCTGTGGCTGGTAATGCACCTTCCACAGTGGTATGAGGAGCTGAGTTGGGCTCTCCACCCACATCAAAACAAACACAACAGTCAGGGGCACCCCAGCATTGGAGAGGCTGAGACAGGGGGATTCCTAGGACTTTCTTATCTAGCCGGTTACCAGTTAACAAGCTTCAGGTTGGGCAAGAGGCCTGGCCTCAAAAAGAAAAAAAAAATGTGGAGAGCTTGCACACTCATAAAAAATGTGGAGAGCATGCACACTCATTAAAAAATGTGGAGAGCTTGCACATGAGTGTGCAAGCACACATATGCACCCAACACACATACACAAACACATGAGCTCATACAAAGTAGCTCCAAATACAGATGCATTTTAATTTCATGTACTCAAGCTGCCACACAATAAAAACAAGGTTTAATTATGCTTTCGAGGTTATTTTCCGTGCACCTGAGCGTATCCGCTGCAACGATTTCAGTGTGACACCAGTGTGACACCAGTGTGAATGGTGGTTCTTCAGAATTCATCTTCTCACCTTGCTTTTACCAGTCTGTTTTTCTCCGCTTTAAATCATAGCATTGGAGATCGGGTATTCAGCTACTTATAAATGAAAAGCAAAATGGTTTCGTTTAACCAAGGTGGGGAAGTATTGGCTCACACTGTAACCTAGAGCGTGGCGGAGGCACGTGGCGCCTAGTGGCATCAGGCCACGCATCTTACTGTTCCTGTGGATTAGCATCTTTGCTGTCTTCCAGTCACACAGCCTCTGTCACACAGCCTCTGTCACACAGCCTCTGTCACACAGCCTCTGTCACACAGCCTCTGTCATGTCTGGAGCATCTCGCCCACGTTCTCACTTAAATCTTTCTCTGAGTGCCTAATGTCATAGTTCTGCCAGTGTTCTTCAGAAAGAAAAAAAAACCCAAATATAGTCATAGACTAAACAGCTAAAATACTCTCTTGCTGGTTCTCTGGTGTTACAGGTTAAAGTCAAAGGCCGTCTTTTTTTTTTTTTTTTTTTTGATTATTTATTTATTTACATTTCAAATGTTATCTTCTTTCCCATTTTCCCCTCCAGAAACCCCCCATTCCATCCACTCTTCCCCTGCTTCTATGAGGGTATTCTACCAGCCACCCACCCACTTCCACCTTCCAGTGACCATAGATGTGTGGGTTCATTTCTGGGTCTTCAAATCTATTCCATTGATGTACCTGCCTGTCTCTGTACCAATACCATGCAGTTTTTAATCACATTTTTTTTCTGTAATATACCTTGAGATCAGGGATGGTGATTTCCCCAGAAGTTCTTGAATTGTGAAAATAGTTTTTGCTATTCTGGGTTTTTTTATTATTCCAAATGAATTGTAAATTACTCTTTCTAAATCTATGAAGAATGGAGTTGGAATTTTGATGGGGATTGCATTGAACCTGTAGATTGCTTTTGGCAAGATGACCATTATTACTATATTAATCCTGCCAATCCATGAGCATGGGATATCTTTCCATCTTCTAAGATCTTCTATTTCTTTATTCTGAGACATGAAGCTCTTGTCATACAGATACTTCACTTGCTTGGTTAGAGTCACACCACAGTATATTTTATATTATTTGTAACTATTGTGAAGGGTGTCATTTCCCTACTTTCTTTCTCAACCTGTTTATCCTTTGAGTAGAGGAAGGCTTCTGATTTATTTGAGTTAATTTTATATCCAGCCACTTTGCTAAAGTTGTTTATCAGATTTAGGCATTCTCTAGTAGAATTTTCGGGGTCACTTAAGTGTACTATCATATCATGGCAGGAAATGAACTAGGGCTGAAATCAACCAAATAGAAACAGGAAGAACTATAGAATCAGCTTGGAACTAATTCTTTAACAAAATCAACAAGATAGATAAACTCTTAGCTAGACTAACCAGAGGGCACAGAGACAGTATAGAAATTAACAAAATTAGAAATGAAAAGGGAGAAGAAACTGAGGAAGTTCAAGAAATCATCAGATCCTATTACAAAAGCCTTTATTAAACAAAACTGGGAAATCTGAATTAAATAGAACAACTTTCTACACAGATATCAGGAACCAAATTTAAATCAGAATCAGATAAACCATCTAAACAGTCTCATAACCCCTAAAGAAATAGAAGCAGTCATCAAAAGCCTCCCAACCAAAAAAAAGCCCAGGACCAGATGGGCTTAGTGCAGAATTCTATCAGACCTTCAAAGAAGACCTAATACTTAAATTCTTAAAACTATTCCGCAAAATAGAAACAGAAGGAACACTACCCAATTCATTCTATGAAGCCACAGTTATACTCATACCTAAACCACATAAAGACCCAACAAAGAAAGAGAACTTCAGACCAATTTTACTTATGAATATCAATGCAAAAATACTCAATAAAATTCTCTAAAACTGAATCCAAGAACACATCAAAACAATCATCCATCATGATCAGGTAGGCTTCATCCCAGGGATGCAGGGATGGCTCAATATATGGAAACCTATCAATGCAATTCACTATGTAAACAAACTCGAAGTAAAAATAACATGATCATCTAATTAGATACTGAGAAAGCATTTGAAAAAATTCAACACCTCTTCATGATAAAATTCTTGGAAAGATCAGAAATTCAAGACCCATACCTAAATACAGTAAAAGCAATATATGGGAAACTGGTAACCAACATCAAACTAAATGGAGAGGAACTTGAAGCAATCCCACTAAAATCAGGGACTAGACAGGCTGCCCACTCTTTCTACCTATTCAATATAGTACTGGAAGTCCTGGGCAGAGCAATTAAACAACAAAATGAGGTCAAGGGGGATAAAAATGGAAAGGAAGCAGTCAAAATATCACTATTTGCAGATGGTATGATAGTATACTTAAGTGATGCCAACGGCCTTCAGTTTCCAACCTTTGTACCTGGGCTTCTCTACAGCACACTTTCTCCTTTATGTCCCAGACTCTTCATTACTCTCTGAGCAAGTTTTGGTCCCTAGTATGATACCTTGAAAGTAATTATTGCTTTGCATATGTTAATCCACTGTGTGTGTGTGTGTGTGTGTGTGTGTGTGTGTGTGTGTGTAAATGGACTAAGAAGTATGTGTAACTGTGGTCTGAGCTGTAGACTCAGACCTATACATACGCCTTTTCTCAGTTGAACCCCAAAAGTAAACTGAAAATCTACATACGCCATCACATATTTAAGGCTACGTTCTAAATGTTTTCCTCAAAATAGTTGCCAAGAATATAATTTATATCTTGTTGTAAATATCCTTTAAATCTATTACTATCAAAATCTTGAAACTGTAGACTCAGCTGATATTCAAAGGTGATATCTGTTATATCACTGCCTCTCCCCCTGCGCCCTCCCCAGCCCCCCGGCACTGCTTCTTCCCCTCTCACTGCCTCTTCCCCCTGTCTGAAAGGTCGGTCTCTGTTTTGCAATTCAGATAAACAGCCATACTCAAACCACCTCATGCTGATATCTTCCTCCTGACTTTCAGAGAGAGAGAGAGAGAGGTGGAGAGGAAACATGGAGGAGTAAATGCCTTGCTCCAAGTCAGCCTTGTTCAAGGATGACCCAGTCTCCAAGTTCCCTTCTCATAGGAGCTAGGCTCTCCCAACTTATCCCTGGATTTGGTGGCTTGTCCACCAGGCCAAGCACCCTTGAGGGTTTAAATTGGATGAGAAATTAGTCTTCTCATCAAAACATAGTGGGATAATTATGAAAGGAGAGGCAAGAAGTGAGAACTGGTAGGTCCAGGGCATCAGCCAAGGTTGTCTGGGGATGATGGAGGTGTGGATATGGTACTGACCATGAATTGAAGCCTGGAGAAGGCTTGGGTACTGGAAACTGCTATTCAACGTCTTTAGCATTGTCTTTTAATTGCAAATAATCAGTACCAAAGCTGGGTATGAAGAAAGCTCTCTCAAAGCAGCAAAAGGTCCCACTGTGCACTCTCAGAACAGTGATGCAGGAAAGGTCACACTGTGTGCTTGCTATTGTTCCTGCTGTCACAGCCATCCAAGTCTTTGCTGGACAGTGACACCATAACTCAATAAATGAGATAATCCTCAGGCCCAACTCTAACTCCTTGGTTCTGTTTCAGGCACGACTTTTCAAACTTCAGGATACAATTTCAACACCTATGACTGGAGGAGTCCAAAGCAAAGAGCCAGCCTGTCCCCGGTTCCCAAGCCTCGGAGCCAGACATACCCAGATGTGGGCCTGAGTAATGAAGACTGGGATCGGTCCACAGCCAGTGGGTACGGTTGCACCTCCACTGCTGCCCCATCCAGGGTGGCTTCCAGGTCTCAGAGGGAGGAGTCACACTTCTATATACCCGGCAGCAGCTCTTGTTAGCATTGAGTTTGTGAAGTAATCCATTTTGATTGTCCATAGAAGGTTCCCACATAGAAGGTTCCCAAAATGTGTGCTGCCCAGGGATAGCCTAGGTAGCACCAGGCAGCAGTGCAGTTCCACAGGGTAGCACTGGAGGAAGTCATCTTCTAAGCCATTTCTTCTCTGTCTCCATATATGGAGCCCAGGCTGACCTGAAACAATTCCATTTGACACAAACCCCTAAGTGTTGGGATTGCAGGTGTCTGCCACCAGTCCCAGACAAGAGAACCATAAAGTGTGTGTGTGTGTGTGTGTGTGTGTGTGTGTGTGTGTGTGTGTGTGTGTGCGCGCGCACATGCACAAGCGTACATGCATTTCTATCCGTCTGTCCATGTGTCTTCCTTGACTAATACTGTGTTTCTTGCTGGCAGCTTCGCTGGGACTTCTGATAGCGCAGATGCTGAACAAGAGGAAAACTTCTGGTCTCAAGCATTGGAGGACCTGGAGACCTGCGGCCAGTCGGGGATCCTGAGAGAGCTTGAGGTAGCCTCAGTCCTGCTGCTTATCTTGACTGTCCCGACATTCCTTTGTTTTGGTCCTTTTCGGTTTGCTTTGATCACAGCAGTTCATTGAAAAGCTTTAACCCCTTTCCACAGGAGAAAGCTGACAGGCGTGTGTCATTGAGAAACATGACCCTCTTGGTAGCTACCTTTTCTGTTTCTACTCTTGCTTGTGAAGCCGCCTTCCCTGCCCTTGCCTTCCGGACAGCAGTTTGATTTTATACAATGCAGTTCTTACTGACTTGTGGCTTTTGCCATTGCTCCCCTGCTAACCCTGACTGTACCTGTTTCCCACCAAATCGCTAAGGAGCTAGCCCAGTCCCCCAACAGTGGTGCATTTCATTCTCCTAGCTGCTTTAGAAAGGTTTCTTTGGCATGTTTTCATTTGTACCTGGTCTAGAAATTAATTTAATCGTTATGAGGAACATAAGAGGAAATACAATTATATTTTGCTTTGCCCTTAAGTTGGTAATCACGCGGCTGTTTTCAAAGACCAATCTATTTGATAAGCAGGCAAAAATGTTCCTCCCTGCTTCTTGCTGTTCATCGAAAACCTTAATTCCACATTAATGCCACCTGATTTTGAGGAGGAACAGCGAAACTCTGGGTGGTTCCTTAAACAAAGCCCTGAATTTGCCTGCAGTGTTCAGAACTAGTCTGGGGCGGCCTGGAATGTTTCCTTTTATGTTCTTTCCAAGTTTCCAAGCTGTAAACTGTAAAGTGGTGAAAGTCTTACTTTTGTTTGATGTCATATGAGGTCCCCCGAGTCACTCTAAGGAATGCGAATGGCCCAGCCGGGTGTAACCTTGCAATTCTAAAACGGTTACTCATCTTTACGTTATTTTGCTTCTCGGTTGCATGTGAAGATATCTTCTGTGACTCTAATGTTTGTGGATCCGCAAAGAAAGTCCTAAAGGAGAACGGTAGTTTGAATTTATAGACACCGTAGTATTTCCTGGCATGAATTTTGGCTTCAGAGCACAGTTAAAGGACCTGGGCATGGATAGACTTATAAAATTTAAATTAAGATGCCAGCCACTGATTTCTTTTTTTTCTTTTAATACAGTTTTCAAAAAGAAAAACACATTCTTAGGGGCCAGCTGGTTTATTTAAACGTTTACCACCCTTTGTACATAGAAGGTCAAGGATTAGGCTGAATAAGGCGTACAAGTCACAATTCACAAGCAGTGCCCTCACCTAGCTTACTTTGCATCCCATGCCTTTCCCATGTTGACACATGTCTCTTGTGGAACTCACTCTTCATATAGCTTCTTTTACACTGGGTAAGTTGAAGGTGCTGTAAAGGTAACAGGCTAATCCTGGGCTGTTGCCTGGAAACTGAGTTATACCATGAAAACAATAGCCGGAAGTATGTTACATCAGCCCATGGGTGCCTCCTTCAGGTTATTTGTGGTGAGTTCTTGAAAATTACAAACACAGAAAGGAAAGGGGCTGGGCCAAAGAGAAGGTAAATTCTCAGCCAGGAGGAATGCTCAGCAGGCTAATGGATTAGAGTGATATTTTCACGAGTATCACAAATTCCTCACTCATTTAAATAAATTCTGTTCTCTTGATTAGGAAAGCTGTTAGGTTTTGGCTGAGGCCAGAATTCTGCAGATGAAATTTACTTTCAACACAAAATGTTAAAGCAAACAGAGGAGTTTACAAATATGGGTTAGCTAAAATGGTTGTGACTAAAAGAATTTACTAATCATTTTTGTAACTGCAATAATTTAGGTCCAACTTTACCAATGTAAAAAAAAAAAAAAAAAAAAAAAAGAAAGAAAGAAAGAAAAAAAGAAAAAGAAAGTGTATCCTTTCCTGAGGCTAAAACCTCAAATTAAGACCTCAAGTAGTTTTTAGACTCTCTTACCAGTGGCTGCTTACATAAAACAGGATTTTCTGGACTATGGTGGCACACACCTTTAATCCCAGCACTTGGAAGGCAGAGGCAGGCATCTCTCTGTGTGTGAGGCCAACATAGTCTACAGAGTGAGTTCCAGGGTAGCCAGGGCTACATAAGAGAAACCCTGTCTCAAAAACAAATTAAAATGCCTAAAACCATAGGAATTATAGTGATATAATACTTAATATAATGATTAATAGAAAAACTGAAAGGGCTGGAGAGATGGCTCAGTGGTTAAGACCATTGGCTGTTCTTCCAAAGAAGCCAGTTTCAACTCCCAGCACCCACATGGCATTTCACAACTGTTTGTAACTCCAGTTCTAGAAGATCTGACCCTCTCACAGAGACAAACATGTCTCAGAGCACCAATGCAAATAAAATTAAAAAAAAAAAAAATAGAGACACCGATGTTTAATAAATTTGATAAAAATCAAGTACTGAGTTTCTTAATTAACACTACTTTAACTTTTTTAACAGATGAAAGATTAACCAATTGTCTGGATTATACTTGTACTTAAACCTTATAATCCCTTTTAGATGGTTTTCATTTGATTGGATTTCAGTGAGCGATCCAGCTATCCTTTGAAAACTTGGATGAGGAGCCATTCTTGTGTCTCCTCCCCTATGCTGGACCGGGGTAAACCCCATTCCCAGTGTCTCCACTGGCAGCTCAGCCCGGAGTCATAGCTCTCAGGCTCAGTGACTCCTTTACTTCCCACATGCTTTTTGTGTAACACACACACACACACACACACACACACACACACACACAAAGTGAGAAGGAAACGGTAGATATAAATAAAACAGATAAGTATTCTATGGAGGGAAGACTAGTGGATGGACAGATAGTCACCATTGCAGGAAGAAACATCACCAGGTGCTGCTAGTTACCACGGATTAAACATAGAGTTGATTCATGTAAACACCATCAAATGAAAGATGTCCATGACACCAACACAGCTGATTGTCAGGGAGGGCTCGATCAACCTCAAAAAAGTATCTATCAGAAATATGCCACACTATAGATGCCTACAGTTGCTTATGTATTAAAGGCTTTTTTAAAAAATTTATTTAAAAGAGGAGGTTTCAGGCGACAGGAAAAGCCCCAGAGCCTGTTGGCCAAGGAGTAAGACTGCAACCAGATTTCTGGGATGCCCGTACCAGACTCTTACCAAGTGTCAGATCCTACCCATGAGCCTCTTCTCCCCCTGCCTATTGTGAAGGAGTAAGACCTATAACATCTACCTGTGAGGTTATGGAGTAATAACTGATCCTCCATATACAGCATTCAGCAATCAGCAAGGATGTATCAGCAGCTAGAAACCCCATCCTCAGAAGCTTCCGTGATACAAGTAGTCCAGTCAGAGTGTGTTTCTGGGTTCTAGTCATGTACATTTATGTCAGTGCTTGGCAACTGCAGAACTACTTCTTCTTAGCAGTGCACATATAAACTGAACATCATCTGAGAGTTGTAAACTCCTACAGAGGCAACAGATAAAAATGCAGCACAGTTTGCAGTGTTCCCTCTAATGAATAGCTTCGGACAGTGTCCTTGGCTCAATTCTCGGGCAAGTAAACTTCTTTGAGCTGCAGTCCCTTTCTCTGAAGTGGGACAGACAAGTGCCTGCCTTATAGACATATGGGAAATTAGTGAATCTATCTAAAGAGCTCAACCAATCAAGCTTTGTTGTTTATAGCTTTTGCATCTATATTTTCAGGCGTGTTTACCAGTGTGACGTTTATGTATATAAGCATCCTGAAAGGACCATAGTGCTGGCCACCATCTTGTTTTAAGAATCTTGGCATCTTCTTACATGAGAAATGTCCATTTGCATCATGATAGTACTTTCAAGTCCTTTGCCACCCCAGTTCTGAGATTCAGTCATCTGGGATGCTAACTTCCCATTGCTTATTATTCAAGGGACATATTTGAAACTGAATAAACTTCCCTTTGGCTGGTAAAATCTAATTTAAGTCTCATAGTTTTTGAGCAAATGGTTAAATCCGATGTAAAACAGTCATTAAAAAAAAAAAAAAAAAACCTTCCTGAGAGTATTACACAAAGACCGTTTCTAAGAAACACTGTCTGGGCCGTGAGATGTAGAAGCCAAAATGCTGATCAATATCAAACGATGTGTCTACTTACACCTTGGGCCAGAAGATGCTCTTGACAGTGCCAGTCAGGCAGTGTTAGGAGAGCCAGTGCCTCTACATTAGTAATCTAATTCTGCCAATTTGCTTCTGTTGGAGCTGGAGGAAGTGTTACAGACAGCAGCAGCCGGGCCTCCACCGGGAAGCTCTCCAGCCATGTCTATAAGGAGCACTGGAAGTGTCTTTCATGAATCCCAGCTCTTATGGGAAGTTATGGCTTCAAATACAGTTTGCAGTAAACTAACGTTAGAGCTTCACAACTTGCCTCAGCATTGCTAGGGGTGGTATTTGATTAAATAAACTCAGGGGCTTAAATACTTCCATTGGATTCGAGATTTGCATTATAGATGTAATTGCAAAGCGTGTTCCAGACTTTCACAGTTCAGTCAGTGGGTCCATTCTCCAGCCTTTAGCTGTGCCCTGAAGACCCTGTAGTTTGACGGGGCAGAAGGAGAGTTGTGCTTAACGTTGAGCAAGCAAACCTTTCCCGGGTTCGTGGCTTAATTGTTTCTGAAATTGTCAATGCCGCAGGCAACAATCATGTCGGGGAGCACTATGAGTTTGAATCATGAGGCTCCAACGGCTCGCAGCCAGCTGGGGCGACAGGCCAGCTTCCAGGAACGGAGCAATTCGAGGCCACACTATAGCCAAACAACTCGCAGCAACACCCTGCCCTCGGATGTGGGCAGAAAGTCTGTAACCCTGCGGAAAATGAAGCAAGAAATAAAGGAGATCATGTCCCCAACTCCCGTGGAGCTTCACAAGGTCAGTCGACCTCGTCCTCCTTCCCTGTTGTCTAATGTCACAGCCACTCTGTCTGACAGTGATGCATTGACGCAGGCTCAGCTGTGACTTCTCCTTGGGCTCAGCAAAAAAGAAAACCCACAGTCAAAAGGCAAAGCTTCAGAGACTTATGTCGTAAAACATGTCCCCTGGGAGGATTATCCAGGAAAGCAGGGAAGATTGATTTTCAGGCAATGTGTTTATCAAAAAAAATCTCACAAAAATGTGAAATGGCAGTGTTGCGTGGAGATTTGATGAGTCTGTTCTCATTGAGGGGGAGGATTTTCTGGGCATCTTTTGTTCACCACTTCCCCAACAAGAGGCTTAAAGCTCACTGAAAAGCAGGCTTACTGTTCAATCACATACCTGCACCAGAACATTAGATTTCCTGGACCAGTGCGGAGTGAACCCTGGTTATGCTCCATGTTGGACTGCAGTATTGTCCACCTCACAGAGAAAACTTGTTCTCACACTTAGTCACACTTCAGAGCCACTCACAGAGTTAAAGTGAAGCCTGTGTGTGTGTGTGTGTGTGTGTGTGTGTGTGTGTGTGTGTGTGTGTGTATGACAACTATGGCAGGTCCCAGGTCAACATGAGCAGTGATCGGGAGGTTTAATTGGCTAGAACAATACTTTATTCTTTTCTTTTTAATATACAAGGATTATAAAAAAACAGTGGCAACCCCAACCTTGCTTTCCATGAAAACTAAGACCCTCACTCTCATTAATAATCTACTAACAGAATTCATTTCACTCAAAGGAGTAGATAAGTGTCAGGTTGAAAGGAATTAACAGGTCTCCACTCCCTTTTCCTAGAAGGATTCCCTAACTAGCCTGGGAAATAGCTGTTTGGTTTGTAGCTGACAGAATATGATAAAGTGGGGAAAGATACCGTCATGAGTTATTCCTTTATTTTACCATGCATCCATCTGTGGACACATAGACTGTGAGTACTGTGTATGCATCCCCTCAGAAGATGGGGAAATTAGAGACCAGTGGTAAGACATCTAGGAAACAGTGGGGGGACACTGGGATCAGTACAGTAATGGCAGCCGGCCTGGGCAGCTCTGGAGTGCAGAAGGTGGCTGTAAAGGAAATGGGAAAGCCTTCCTAAACATAGGAGGTGGAGGGTGGAGAGGCACCTCAAGCACAGAAAGAAGCATATACAAAAGAAACACCATGGTGTATTTCAGGAGTAAAATTATTCTCATATGACCTTAATGCGACTTCTTTGCATTAAGAGAGTTTCAGAAAAGCAAAGATGCTTCAGACATTGAGCCACCATTACACAGGTTAGCTTGCTTGTTTGTCCTGGATACATCTGCGTGGTAACACCCAATCCTACCTCACAGATTGACTTCTACCATCATGTCATAAGAAATTTTATGGCTATTAAATTGCAAAGGCTACATGGTCAATGTTAATTCTTAGCCGTGCAAAGAAGAAACCAGTCCTCCTAAGTTCCTTGGTTGGGGGGTGGGGATAACCGCTGCCTGCCCCCTCCTCTCAGTTTCTACCCAGGTTGAGAAAAGCAGGCTTGTTTACCTCCTCTCTTTTAGCCTCAAAGAGAAATGATACCATCGTGTACAGGGTACCAACTGAATCCTGTCTGCTGCATATTTCAGCCCTCACAATAGACACTTTTAGTAGTCACTTACTATCATTTATAAGATAAGATAATATTCAGTATGACATTGTCTCTTTGTTGTCATTCTTCTTTCTGGAATGAAGCTACTTCCTCAAAGACTTATGACCTACGAACATAAACGCCTTGTCTCCCTATGCTTCCTGAATGGAAAGTATCCAACAAAAATAATGACACTAAGCTACATGTGGATATTGTTTAAACTGAAAAAAATATTAGTTGGGCTCTGCTGAAATACAGACCTTATTAAAAAGGAAGACTATCTCATACTTAAATCTAACCGATGTCAGCAGGTAGACCAGTTGGCACATTTGTGCACCCGTGTGAATTGGCAGTTCATAAGATCATGGGTACAAACAGGTCACCACAGCCTGATAAATGTCATATTGCTTTCCTCCCACCTCTTCAGTCATTTCCCCTAAATATGGTTCTAAGTACATTTCTCCTGTAGCTTTACTATCTTCCAAACTGATTCCCAACAAAATGAGGTTCTCAGAAACTAAGTGGTGCTCTAGGATCAAAGCCTCCTAAAGCGTTTGGTTAAGATGGAGCCTGTGGTCACTTCGGCATGCTTCGGAGTCCTATGGGAAGCATCTGAGAATATCTCACATACCTTCAGCTGAATTTGGTTACCCTGATAGGCCATCAATGTGTTTGTTGCTTAGCACACTTCAGGGGTTGAGAAGGAAATGGTCATTAACAAAATTACTGGCCTCCCCTTTGACCATGCCTGGAGTCTCAGGTGTTTT
Source organism: Micromys minutus (assembly GCF_963924665.1). Taxonomy (NCBI): domain Eukaryota; kingdom Metazoa; phylum Chordata; class Mammalia; order Rodentia; family Muridae; genus Micromys; species Micromys minutus. The sequence continues at coordinate 14,390,945 of NC_137957.1, read as the reverse complement.
TGTCTTTGGGCATCTGACATGGTGGGAAAGCATGCTGACATGTTTAGTTCATGTTCATTGCTGTGATGGAATGTCTGATGGACTCGGGTTGTAGAAAGAAAGATTTAGCTTTGTTCATGGATTCAGAGCATGCAGCCCATTTCAATGTGGCATGTCTGAGAAGTTCTCTTTATATCTTGGACCAGAAAGCAGAGAACCATTCTGGAACTGAAAGCTCCTTAAAACCCATTCCCACCAACCAGCTTTCTCTAGCTAGGCACCACTTTCAAAAGTTTCCACAGCCTCCCAACATACCACCAACACTTGGGGTCAATCATTTGTGGTCTGTGTTTTGGGCTCCAGCTGTGGTTTCACGTTCTCTGCTTAGGGGTCTGGATGCTACTGCACACTGGGCTGGAAGGATGAATTGGAGACTAGAATGTCCTGGCTGAGAGTGAATGCTGGGGGCAAGAGAGTTGGAGTGGTGTTTTTCCGAGGATCTTAGTGTTACAGCTCTTTTAGGTAAAGGTCTTCCTTCTCTGACAATCTTCAATCAAACAGCTCTCTCAGACAATCTTAGCTTGTGTATATTTGTTTGTCGCGGTGGATTTGTATGCATACACTTTAGTCAGGGTGAATCAAAGGTTATATAGTTTGAGTAAGGGAATGAGAATATCTAGAATGAAAAAAAGTCATTGGCTGAAGGCTAAGGTACTAAGATGCCTCATTAGCATTGGTAGGCATTCCAAGAATCTCAGGAGCAAGACTACATTCCTCAGATGAGGTCTAAGAACCCCCCCCCATACACACACACCCCAGAGAAGTGGAAGCCCTCCTGACAAAGTGAGTTCACTATTTTGCACCAAGGGCTGATTTGCTGCTAAGGGCTGTCAAGTTTAGCAGCAAGATTTCCTGACAAATCATTCAACTAGTCATGTCGTGGGGGAACATTACATATTTAAATCATAACATTGATAGAATAGAGTTATCTTCCCTCTGATCATGCCTGCTTGTCATTAAGCCTTTGTCATAAATTAGTGGTGTCATGAAATGGGCTACAGAAGTAGAAAAGCTAAAGATATTCAAATTAGAGTACCAGGCAGAGTCCTAACAAAGGTGGATTTTTTGGTCCCCAAAAGGTTACAGTAGAGGATTTTCTACTATGCAGTACATCAGAGATCAGAGTAACCATGGTAGGTGACATCAATGTCTCTAAGCATGCTTGCTGTTACTTTTCTGTTTCAGTCTTTCTGGTGGTTGTTTGCCACTGGACCCATTCATATCCAGGTTATTCTTTTAATTAGAAGTTGAATCAAGAGAGGATGAATGGATGAAAATGAATGAGAACTTCATGTCATTGTAAGAAACACAAGGAAAGTAAAAATCTCAAGCCCTCTACCTCCTGGGGGCAGGCCACTAACCTCACCTCATACAGAAGAAAATGTTAGCTTGTCTGTTAGTTTCTTGACTGCTGCAGTGGTCAATTGTGAGGGGAATAAGAGATGCCTAGGATCTTAATAACACACCTCTGGGTGTTTCAAAGACATCTTCACCAATTACGTAATAACAGCTCTGGCTTAAATGATGCTGTAATCCATTCGTAGGTTCAAACTGTGAATAGGTTACTGGGAGGTGGTAGGACTGTGGACGGGGAAGCTAGTTAAGTGAAAGAGACCTGTCATTGAGGAGCACATCTTGACATTTCTTTTTCTTTTGAGACAGATTCTTGCATAGCCCAGGATGGCCTCAGACTCATCATATAGCCTTAGATATCTGACCTTCCTGGATTCTACCCTATGAATGTTTGAAATACAAGTGTGTGTCAGCATTCCTGGTTTTCTCTCTGGTGCTAGGTACCAGACTGAGGGCTTCATGCAATGCTAGGCAACCACACTACCAAACTGGACTCATCACCAGCCATGTGTCCACTTTGTATGCCCTGTATCTAGTCTCTGGCAATCATGATGTTCAGCCTCATTGTAGACTCAGAATCAGCACGGTCCCAAAGACTCCACTGGTAGAAACTGACACAGGAAATTGAACTTCGTCCTGTCTCAATCTGTTCTCTTTTTCATTGTTTCCTCCCTTCTTCCTACCTACATTCTCCTCCCCCTCCCCTCCTTCAGTCCCTTGGGAAAGTCTGAGCTCTAAATGGTCTATTATTCATCCACTATGCCTCGTTGCTCTTAGGTTCTTCTCCCGCTTAACTATACATTGTCCACATTCATTGAGGAAGGCTGGCTCATTCGCTGCCATTCCCAGCATTTAGGAGAAAGAAGACCTATGGTCTCACTTCCTTTCCTGGGTCTGTGCAGGGGAATAAACCAGAGCTGGAGTGATTTGGTACTCAGTGTGATGATGTGGCAAACAGTGGTGCTGGGTCTACCATGGACTCCTGTTTCTCCATCTTTCTCAATGCCAGTGACAACTCCTCAGTTTAGTACATGCTGCCTTCCTATCTATGAATGAATCCAAAGTTTCCAGCAGAGTATACACTGACATTCTTGCTGGTTTTTGTTTCTTAAGTACCAAACTGCATTGAACTAATTCCAAGAGTTACTAATAGACCTCAGACCACAGTTTGAAGAGTTGAAAACTTGATAGTTGTTTAGGCTATGGATGAGAGATGACCATCACCGTGGAGTGCTTGGGTCTCTGTGTTTTTGGGGACCCTGGGCCAGGGACACCTGCATTTTAACAACACTGTTGGTGAATCCTCTTGAGGTCTAAAGATTGAGAATCACGGACAGAAGTCTTATTCTGTTTTAATGTAATCACAGACACAGAATGGTAGATGAGAGAGAAGGGAGGCTACACTTAGGGCCCTGGAGCTTCCGTATTTTATCTTTAAAATGAGTCCTGTTTCCTGCCGTAACTTATCACAAGGTCCTTCTCTTTGAAGATAAGGGACTTTCGATCTTAGCTATGCTTCATTGGTAACGGTCCTTCCCCTTTGGAATATTAAGCATCCTTTGGTGGCCATTTGATCTATTTCTGTGATGAATCACAGCTTCCCTTCCATGTTCACCTGCAGACACACACACACACACACACACACACACACACACACACACACACACACACACACAGCTCTTTAGCAAGAAGGCAAGTTCCTGAATTTAGCCCTGTTGAACTTGACAGTCTCTGGTGCCGTACGGTACATGATTTCCAACAGAATTAAGCATCGAACTTAAGGCATGTAGCTATTTGTTTATGTCTTTTGACAGAAGGATTCTTAAAATAATTTTCCAGGGTTGTTTTGTTTTGTTTTTAATTTACTTAAGGCTTTCAGGACACCAGAACTTTTGAGTCACTCCTAGGACACTCCGGAGCCTCAGCTTTCGCCCCCCCCCCCCCGGGCAAGATCACTGTATATTTGCAGCCTGGGAGTTTTGTCAGAAGAGAGCTATCGAGGTGAAGCCGCTCTACTCCTCGGACTGAGTACTGCAGCCAACACACCAGATTCTTTTGTAAACTTGCCCCCTAGTTAGGAATAGACATGGCCCTAGGAGGAAAATGGAGCTGCAAACATCTCATTCTCACACATGCCTCTTTCTTCACTAAATATCTGAGGTCTCCAGGGCAGATTTGAGGAGTCTGCATGCCAGCCACAAACCTCCAAACTGTAGGCGCAGGACTGCCTGTGGTGGAAATTACTGGAAGCTAAAAGCAGCCCAGTCGGGGTGTGAACTTGGATTGTTATCTAAAGCTCTGCTTTGCTGGGCTCCTTTTTCTTCAGAAGTAGAGAGAATGTGGGTCTGGGTTTCCAGGCTTCAAAGAGAGGGGGCCGGGCCACCTGCTATGGTGGGGGGGGTGGGGGGCTCCCAGCGCACACTTTCCTGAGACTCTACTGTATCTCCATAAGACCTGGAGTGAGCAAGGACAGACAGTAAAGCCAGGAGACTGTTCACTCAGAAATGGAGGCTCTCTGAATGTCACTGTGTCAGCCTGGCAGCCGGATTATCCCTTGTGACGCCAAGGGCAGACAACAGTCTGAACACTGTCGGGGGAACATTGATTAGGGTGACAAGGAACAGAGTTTGGGTTGCACATTCCAATTAAGCAATGTCCCCGGCAATCCTTTTAAAAAATATTTTACTTCAGTGACATAAGATGACAGTAATGACAAAGCTCGTTTAAAGAGCAATCAAGAGGCATCTTTATCAATCGGTGGCATGAGGGGTCTCAGATGACATCACCATGTCTTTGGCATGCTGTCTATTCCAAAGGGTGACTCAGAAGTCCCCTGCAGTTTTGCCAGGAAGAGCCCATTTTGTATCTTGTCCCGTTTTGTGAACTTTTCACCTCTCCAGTCTGAGGAAGGTCCGTACGTCAAGAGGAGCTGATATCCTCCATCTCATATGACCTCCAGTGGTCCTGGGAGACAAGATTTCCAGCTGCTGTGCCTTGTAGCTACTGTTGGTGCTCTTTATACCTTCTGTTATGGCTCCGACTCCCTGATGTCCGTATGTCTCTGCTATGATTGATTTGTAGGTCGTGGAGTTTGATATCATTCATAGAGTGTCCCTTTAGCATGCTGGGCTCTCTGAAGGTCATCCTGCTTCTCCGGTGTCCTCGTGCTCGGGGACTTCCCTCTGTACAGCTTTGCCCCATCTCTTGTCCAGCAGTATTGTGGTCCTTAAAGGCTTATCAGTATTTCTCTCTTTTAAGATGGGATTTGGTGATCCTTCCTTGTCTGAGGCACTGGCATTGCCAGTTTCCGGGAATCTGTCTACAGTGAGGAAATAAAATCAAGACGATGGGTGCTTTGTTCAGTAGGACCCTGTTCAGTTCCAACCTGTCACCTCCCCCATGAATGACAGCAACCTTAGGCTCTAATTCTCACAGGCTCTGTATCAGTGGACATATGCCTCTGACAAAAGCTGACAATCCAGTCCCTGAATCAAAGAGGCCCATGGGGTTCTAGCAGGAATATGACATCTTTAATCTGAAGAGGAATTAGAAGAGGTTCAGAGATAGAGAAGCCAGGATGGAGTGTTGGGAGAACTAGGGAGCAGAGGTTGAGTGTGGAGTGCCAATGCCATGAGGTAACATCAGGCAGTTCTGAGAAAAGACACCAGGAATAGGCACTCATGCTCAGAGCCAGCCAGCTTCTAAGCCAGCTGCTCAGAAACAGCAGAGGCAAAAAGAAAGGTTGGAGCGGTTGGAGCCCATTACTAGGTGAGTGTCAGCTCCCGTGGCTGGAGTCGAACTCTCCGTTTGTCTGTCCGTTTGTCTGTGAAATCACTGCATTATTCAGGTGCTTGAGGTGAATTAGGAAAGCAGTTGTCAATATGCCACAGTTCCTCAGCGACCGCCCTCCCTTGGCCAGGACTAAGTTCTCCAGGACAAGGTCAGCCTGGAGCCAACACTTGGAGTCAGCGTCTTGCTTGGATCCTGATCTCACAGCTCAGCCCTCAGTGCCACAGGATGCCGGGGAACAGCAGGAGGCAATGTCAGAAGCAGCTGGCCTTTTTCCTCCTCAGCCAAAGTGGAAGGAGCAGCTGCCTTTCTGACCCAATTTGTTTGTAAACCTGGAAGCTTCAAGGGACATAAACAAGATCTGCTTCCTCTTGGGCTGAAGAGCTGCCCGGGAAGATGGAGTCTTATTTTTTATTTTATTATTTTCTTTTTCTCCAAGATCTACAAGTAAGGTAGGACCATCCTCGAATCTGGCATTGCTTGAAATGCCTTACTTAAAGTAACACAGCTCCCCAATAATGTCTGCCAGGAGTAATCCCAAGTGCCTCCTGGCTTCCAAGGAAATCAGCATCATTGCTGGAAACAAATGGCTGAGCTATAAGGAGGCTGTCGGGGCTTAGAAACTGCTTCCAGGGTGCCTGTCATTTACTGTGACTTTCCAAAGGCGCTGTACTTAGTTGCTCTTGAAGGGGAATAAATTGGCTCTGGTGAAAGTATCAGTTGACTTTCGGGTCCCTACCTGCGATATAGTTCAGACAAGCAGACAGTCTAGCTTAAAAACGTAAACCAGATCTGAACCTGAATCTCAGTGGCCTTGCTACCCGCTGCCATAGTTCTTGCTCTGGCTTTAGACTTTGAAGCAACTGTGTGAAGTCGCAGAATTGGGCCGATCTCCATTGAACTGTATCTATCCCCATTCACGGCTTTGTTTAGGCTCCTTTGGAATGGAAAAACCTTGCAACTGTGTCAATGCCTCAATTTCCCCCTGACACCTCTCCTGAATAGAGATTCTACAAGATAGACTGTGTCTACACGGGCTAGAAGAGAAGGCAAAACCAGCTTCAAGAGGGCCATCTTCAAACAGCAGGATTTTGTGTGATGTTCCAGGAGACCACAAGAGGGCGCAAAGGAGAAGCAACACAGCAAACATGATACATGATTCATCTTCAGTTTGTTGGGGCGTGGAAAATAAATAAAGGCTGCCTAGCCAGCGAGAAGATTCTATATCCAAACAGAAATCATGATTTGGTAGAAGACACCCAGCAAATGAGGTCAGATATTCCAGGATTGAATCCTGGCGTGTTTGCATTAGATCAAAACAAGTCATCCCATCAACTTCTTTAAGGCTCTGTGACCTTATTAGAAGAAAGATGATTTTCTTGTACAGAATTGTTGGAAGAGCAGAGGCAGTCACATGAGAGAAAGTGCATGGATAAGGCTGTGTGTGGAGGATATGTGACTAAAGCCTCAAAATCCCTAGAAATGTGGGGGGCCCAGGAATAAATCAGAAGTTAGCACTAGCAACCCTCGGGCAAGCAGAGCTGCATGGTGTGAGTTACTGTGGCTATTTTGAGAGCACCAGACTGTGTTTCCCATTAGTATATTATAAATTTATGGGGCCTTTTCTATAGATCTCAAATAATTAACTTCATCTGTGTTAATTTATGACTCGTAAGCAATTTCCGAGGAAAGGATACAGATGGCTGTTGAAATTCAGTATCTTCTGACCTCAGGATGTCTTCCCACAGAAACCTTTATTTCTGTCTCAGAGCAGTTAGCTGCCACTCGCCCTGAACAGTTTACCATCAAGATATGTCATATGTAAAGCCGGGAAAAGGAAAAGGCCTTAGCCAGTAACAAAGACTCAGAGGCTTATAAGCAAACCCATCTTCAATGTTCTAGTTAACTGGTTGACACTGGCAGTTTTGGGTGTTAATAGTTGTTTATCCTTTAGCCTGTTGCTGTGAAGAGACACTGTGACCATGGCAACTTGACAGAGGAAAGCTTTTGATTGGGACTTGGTTGCTTGCAGTCTCAGAAGTCCAATGTCAAGTCAGGACTATGGCAGCACACCGACAGACATGGCGCTGGACAAACAGTTGAGACCTCTGCATCTGGATCCACAGGCGGCAGGAAGAGAGAGACTCTGGAGATTTTTGAAACCTCAAAGCCTATCCCCAACGACATACTTCCTGCAACAAAGCCACACCTCCTCCAACAAGGCCACACCTCCTCCAACAAGGCCACACCTCCTCCAACAAGGCCACACCTCCTCCAACAAAGCCACACCCCCTTCAACAAGGCCAGACCTCCTCCTCATCCTTTCAAATAGCGCCACTCCCTGGTGACAAAGTATTCAAATCTATGAGTCTTGGGGGGCCTTTCTCAACCAAACCTCCGCAAGCCCCTCCCAGGTTCTGTCCTATAGAGCAGAAAACTAAGAGTCACAAGCCAACCAAGTGAAGAACAATCTCACAAGTCTCGGTGCATTCTCCAAATGCAAGGGTTCTGGTTGACGGTGTTGGAAAACAAGGGTCGGCTGTAAGACTAAAGAGGACTTCCTGATTCCCCTCGTGAGTTTAGGCTTGCCTCATTCGGAGTACCTCAGGATAGATGCTGATTTCCTTACTCAGCCAACCAAGGAACCCAAAGTGATGATGTTCAGTGTAGCAAGTTGCAAGTAACCTAGGGCTAAAAAGCACACACTGCTGGTTAGGAGCTGGGGCTATCCTTCCCTCCACGGAGGATGTGGCTCAAACAAAGAAAAGTGAGTAGAAGATAAAATACCCACAGAGCCACATAGGCAACTCAAGAACAGATCTTACATCAGTCAATAGGCCCCACGGATGCCAGTCTACCAGCGGTCTATCCACAGGTTGCCTTCTCCCCCTTCCCCGCCTCCTTTTTCTCCTCTTGAGAATTAAATGTAGAAACTTCCCTTCTAGTCAAGAACTGGGGTAGGGGACAGAAGCCGATTCCAGAAGGGGGACATCAGTAAATATTCAAGGTGCATTTGTGATAACTTGTACTGGAAAACACAGTCAGTACAAATGGGTCCTGGGGAAAGGATCACAGGTTAACATGAGAAACACCGCACCTTTTCGAAAACGTGAATGCGTTCAAGCATCTGAAAGAATACCAGAAATCACTTGAACTCAATGATTATGGGAAGCTCCAAAGGGCCAAGTAATTTTCTTTTCTGAAATTGAATTAGCATCCGTTCTGCCTTTCCTGTATGAACCGCGTTAGTCAGGCAACGCTAATTGAAGAACAAATTCCGTTTTTACAAAGTAATTCAGGCTAATAAGAAGAGTGACAGGGCCGGGCAGGAGAAGGCTATTCTTTGCAACCTCAATGATGGTACATTCTCTCAATTGATCATTGATGAGGGAGGGCCTGGGCTCCATAAGAAAGGGAGCAGAACAGGGAACAAGGGAGTAGCAGCCTTGCTCTCTGCTTTGGAGCCAGGCTCTAGGCCCCTGACTTTGGTTCCTGTCTTGGATTCCCTCAATCATGGTTATGATGGTTTGTATATGCTCGGCCAGGAAGTGGCACTGTTAGATGGTGTGGCCCTGTTGGAGCAGGTGTGGCCTTGTTAGAGTAGATGTGTCACTGTGGGTGTGGGCTTTAAGATCCTCATCCAACTGCCTGGAAGTCAGTATTCTGTTAGCAGCCTTCAGATGAAGAGGTAGAACTCTCAGATCCTCCAGCACTATGCCTGCTCCCTGCTCCCACCTTGATGATAATGAACTGAACCTCTGAACCTGTAAGCCAGCCCCAATTAAGTGTTGTCCTTATAAGAGTTGCCTTGGTCATGGTGTCTGTTCACAGCAGTAAAACCCTAACTAAGATAATAGTCTATAACTTGTAATGCAAATCAACCATCAGATCAACTGTGAGGGTATTGATGTGCTTGTGGATAGCATTTGATGCTCCCCTTTGGGCATCCTCAGGGTCTTGGAATGAAGTTACCCCTGGATTAGGTGGCTACTATAAGTCAGTAGCACTAGGGAGCAGGGATGGGCATATGCACCAGACAAGAGGAAATACAGAGCCTAACACAGGAGGCGGTGAATGGCCCTTTTTGGGATCCCGCTAATTTAATAAGCTTTCCTGAGCTGAGAAAGACGATTCAGTGGGTAAAGTAGTGGCCATGCAAATATGAGGAACTGAGTTCCAATCTAAAGCCAAGTATGGTAATTTCCCCCTATTCTTACAGAGAGGTGGGTAACAGAAGTATCCCTGGAAGCTCATGGGTCAGGTATCCTCATAAATGCAACATCAACTTGATCTCAGAAACAAGGCAGGACCAGGTAGATGAGAGCTATGGAGCAATCAAGTCCTCTGATGTGCACTTGTGCCCTGGGGCGTCACATCCATGGTCTCACGGAGAAGTGTGTACATACACACCAACATGCATTAAAAACTTTTTTGAGACAATGGGGGAAATTACAAACTAGGTAGGATGCTGGAAAACAAGTAATGAAGGCCAGTTGTATAGGTGAATTAATAGCAGTCAGGGGTCTATAAAACCTGCCCTATAGCTACCCCCTATGTGTGCACCATCTAAAGATCTATCGCAGGAATAGTGTTTATTCATAGTGATTGGCACCTGCATGCTTCATGTAGTAATTTACATGCTTCTGAGGGTACTGTTACAACAATTTGATACATGTGTTCCATGTGTCATGATCAAATCAAGATAACTAAGCATTGTTCTCACCTCCAACTTTATTTCTAGGTGAGGAGGGTCGTCAGAGTCTTCCAATTCTTTTGAAATGAGCTGTACATTGTTGTAGATTCTCTCTACTCCACAGAACTCCAGAAGTCATTGCCCCTGCCTATTTCTCATTCATTTATGTCTTGGTTACTGATTGTTGATTTCAGACCTCAGCTGTTGTGTCTGGTACAAGAATAAACATAGCACTGTGCATATTTTATTAGATAATTTCATTTTCTTTGGAAAGCCAGCATTAGGATTGTAGGGTAACTGAGAGTTGTAGACGCAATGCCAGGGGCTTCTTCATCTTTTTTACTCCCAAGTAATGATAGGGCATCTCTATGCCTCTAGCCCATTTTAGTTCTCGAATATATATCATGGAGACCTAGTAAATTTATTCACAAGCTACAGGCACTGTGCTGGTCAGATACTCATCTATTCTAATGCTCTGTGGCCACAGCTTTCCAGCCACTTTACCTGATTTCTTCCCCTGGCTCATTCTGTTCCCTGTGTCTCCTCATGGCTCTCCTGATGATCTGCCTGTGGCCTCCTGGTCTTTATCCTCCTCCTTTTCTCTCTTCTCTGCCCCTCTCTTTTTGCTTGGGATTCCCTGATTGGGGTCAGAAGTCCCGCCTTCTTCTCTTCTGCCCAGCTATAGGCTGAATCAACTCTTCATTAACCAATCAGGTGATGGAAAGGAACTTACACACATCATGGATACAGGAGATGCTCCAGATATCATGACAGCGTCAATGTCCAGACTACAACCAGATAGATCTCTGAGCACAGCAATCAGCATCTGAATGCACAGTGGACAAACCCATCCCACAACACAGAGTTCTACTTTCAGGTTTTGAGGAACTTTCCTAGTGACGTCTACAGTAGCTTAAGTGATTTACATCCCCCCCAACAATGTGCATGATGGGCTCCCCTTTTCTGCACATCCCTGACATCATTTCTTTCCATCTTTGGACCTTTCTAATTGGGGGTTATGTCTCACCCTGCCTTTAATTTGCATCGCCCGGGACTGGTGATGTTGTTCAGTCTTTCCAATGCTTGTTAGCCACATCTTAACTTGAGAACTGTCAGTTCAGAAGAAAATGACAGGCTCCTTAGAGTCAGATACCAATGTCTGGTATTTGTCTAAAAATACTATCCCAAGGAATTAAAAAAGAAAGTGACTGAAGTCAATGTAGCTTGTGACAGTTGCTGCCACTGAGTGACGGATGTAGAGAGGCTTAAGGCTCTGGCATCTTTGCCTCACTTGAAGGTATTTTTTTATTGTTGTGATAGAATAATGCTTCTCCCCTATCCATCCTCCCTCCAAGCCCTCCCCTTTCTCCCTCATGGCCTCTTTCATTAGTTGGCATTTTCTGCAGAAAGAGCTAAGGAAGATGGAGACAGAGATATACAGATATAGATATTCTTGTTTCTGGGTTGGTTGGTTGGCTGGCTGTCTGGCTTGTTTGCTTTGACATGAGGTTTCTCCGTGTAGCCCTAGCTGTCTTGGAGTTCTCTCTGTAGAACAGGCCTCACACTCACAGAGGTACGCCAGCCTCTGCCTTCCAAGTGACTTGATTAAAGGTGTGTACCATCACCACGTATATATCTTAATTCTTATATATTCTTAAATATAACCTACTCTATATAATGTTACTCGTGTGTGTGCTTTCGTGGGCAGCCAATTGCTGTACTCTCCCCTGGGGGAGGCCACCTTTTGCCACCCCAGCTCTCCTCAGTTGCTGGTGGTTCTTACTGTAGAGTTGAGGCCTCGTAGGCTTTTCCAAACCCACTTTGTCATGCCCACATAATGTCATCAATGTGACTGCCCAGATGTGAGCTGATATTTTACTGTTTTAAAAACTGTTCTTTCCGGGCTTGAGGAGGTGGCTTACTGGGTAAGAGTACTCGAGGCTTTTCCCTAGGATCCAAGTTCAAGTCCCAGCACCCACATAGCAGCTCACAACCATC